>NW_026712117.1:1469385-1690836 GCF_030504385.1 Musca domestica
ATATATTATAGTGTTGTAGGGTATCACATGGTCGGTCCCCACAACCATTGTCTTTGCTTACTTGCTATATCATAGCTATGGGAAATTGTTCCCTAGTTCTTTTCACATTTCGGATATTGGAATAATTGAGCTTGCATGACATCTATTGGGATATAGATCCAATCTGCATCCCTGAAAACGGGTACATGCATACAACTGGTCAAATGTTTATAAATATTAGGATCTTAAGGCAAATAAAATTCAATGTCTCGTCGTTGTCGATTGGGTCCTTGAATTTCATCGACTGATGGAGTCGACTTCATCTCGGTGGCTACGTCAATATTCTTAATTGTCGCAGTTCAAGCTCAGAAAATTTTAAAGTAATTGTTGAGTAGCATTTTCATCATCAACATGGGACTGTTTGATGTAATTTATGGTCCGGAGCAAAGATAAGTCCCAAGTTTTTTTTTTAGAAATGAGGGTGGATTCCTTGTCGAAAGAGATTACCGATTTTTATGTTTGAAGTTCGGGATTTTTCTTTGATTATCAAAATAACCCCACTTATTGGAAAGCCATTTACATTTTTATATTTGTATGTGCTTCGTACATCCATCCTACTTTCTTAACAGTAAAATTTGCAGCAAACCATTATTTTATAAAAATTTGTAACTAAACTCTACTATGGATATTCAGTTTTCAATCTTGTAATAGCTTCTTAAAATTTAAGCCAATTTTTTTTTTCAATTAAATGAATCTTAGTTGAAGGCAGTCTTAAGAAATTGTTCTGCATTAATTTAATACTCGTGATAAATAGACTACTGTCTAAAAACATTTGACTTTTGCTTTTCCCAACAACGCCAACATGACTCAAGGATGTCTTGGCAATCAACATTTTCCTCACTTCGCTTTTCTTTTTCAACATCTCAGTTTTCCATGTTATCAGTGGATATTCTTAAATGGTTGTTTAAAGTTGTTGCCAGAAACTGATATTACCCGAAATGTAATCAAGAAAAGTTGATTTTGAGCCAAAAAACGAAAAAAACAACAAAAATTGTCTTAAAATGTTGTTGGAGAAAATCTCTTTTGGAAGCCTGCCAAATAGAAAACAAGAAAAAGTTTTTTGTTTGCATTTCAAGAATAATTTATCAAATTATTTGGATGAATTACTTCAGCTAGGCCAATAACAAAGAATTGAAGAACAAATTTAAGAGTGCTGAAATGTTTGAACTTTAGCTACTTTTTCACGAGATTATATTTTGCTTGTAGAAGCAAGTGATTTGCTGAAATGCATAATTGTCAATGATTTATGAGCACTTGAGTTAATTGGCAGTAATAAGAAATGAAAAACAATTTGTAAAAAAGATGATATACACAATTTGTAATAGCTAAAAAAGCAACAAATCAGGAGTGATGACAATAATATAACAAAGCAATCTGTTCTCTAAAGAAACATAAATTTGATGAATATTTAAAATCCGTGACATTTTAAATTTCAATAGAAAACTATATCAATTATTAAAAGGTTGCAATAACTATTGATGTTGTTCAAATAACATTCATGTTTTTTTATTTGATATTTCAAACAATCATTTCCGTAATGCTGTCACTAATGTCATGGTAATAACAATAACAATTGTAGATTGGGTTGTTTGTTTAACAATACCGTGTATGTGTTGGAATGTTTTTATGTTTCGCGTTAGTGGTTAGTTGTTAACGAACATGTCTTTTTTTAATGTTCTTTTATTATTTGTTCTAGTTTTTTTATTCCCTCCACCATAGTATGGAGGGTATATTAAGTTTGTCATTCCCTTTGTAACACCGAAATATATATTTTAGACCCCACAAAGTATATATATTCTTGATCAGCAAAAAATTCTATGTCGACTTAGCGATGTCCGTCCGTCTATCCGTCTGTGGAAAACACTTTAGCTTCCGAATTGATTGATACAATTTACTTAAATGTATATTATGTATGCAGGATTTTTGGTATTGAAAAATGGGCTATGTAGGTCCACGTTTTGGTATAGCGCTCATATAACGGTACCTCCCGATATTCGGTATTTTGATGATTTTAGCTACATTATTCATTGATTTTTATTTTAAGTTTCGCATTTGAATATTGTAATGGCTTATGACAAAAGTTACCTATGCATGTCTGTGTTACCTGTGCAGGTCCATGTCGTCGTATAGACCCCAATATAACAGCTACATTCGGTATTTTTAAGATTTTAACAGAATTTTTTACGGATTTTATTTTTATTTATTTACTTATTTATTTTTTTTTTTTTTTTTTTTGGAATTGCCAAATTCGTTCCAAATGGTGGAGGGTATTCAAAGTTCGGCCCGGCCGAATTTACAGTTTTTATACCCTACAACACTATGTGTTGGGCGTATTATAAGTTTGATTGGGCCAAAAATTATGTAACACCACGAAATATTGGTTTCCCACATAGGAAAGTATATATGGATCTTCCTAGCTCGCCGAGCTGAGTCCATCTAGCTATGTATGTCCGTCCGTCCGTCTCTCCGTCTGTCCATGTTAATTTGTAATCACTCTACAGGTCGCAATTATGGTCCGATCTTCACGAAATTTAGAATGGAGGTGGGGCTAGGGTCAGAATAGAAACCTATTTCTTTTGGAGATGATTGCATGATATTTAGGGGTTGAAATGGACCAAAAACTCAAAAAATTCCTGATTTTGCAGTTGCTCTACAGGTCGCAATTATAGACCAATCAGAGCGAAAGTTAGCATGGGGCTAGAGTTTAGGGCTGGGCAGAAGCCTTCCAATTTTGATGGTCATCGGGCAATATTTAGTGGGTGAAATAGGCCACAACATTTGTGTTAAATAAAAGTCAAATTTTCCATTAAACCGCGAATATTTTTAATCCCGGCGAAATCACAGATAGACGAACAGGTCAATTCTGACCGTTACGTAGATGCCGATAGTAAATATATCGGTTATATATAGCGTGTATATACAAAGGAAAGGGATGTTAGATAGAATGCTTATATCTCAAGAATGGCTGGACCGATTTTGACAAATTTTGTCAATTCACATTGCCCTCTTGGCATAAAAGTATAAAATCTAAAAAAATTGCAGAAAAATATGCCAATAATAATGTTAATTAGATTTTGTAGTATTTTGTGACATTTTTTTATATTTTCATATTTTTTATCGCATGCGATTTTTTTTAATTTGACTTATAATATTTTGTAATATTTTTTCACCTTACAACACAGGTTGGGAATATTATATAAGTATTGCAAATATCGTCCGATCCTCACGAATATTTTCATAAGGGTAGGGTTGGGCTCAGAAGGGCTAGGCCGCAAATAGAAACCAAAGGACACGAAATCTCGCATAAAGTAAGAGTTTAGGACAGCGGGTACAATGGACCACTAATTTTGTGTGAAAAAATACCAACATTATTTACAGGCGATATCCGAAATACACAAAAGGCCAACTTCTGGCTTTTTTATGCTGATTTCGTTGACGAATATAGCCAAATATGGTAGACAATCATATCATATAGATGAGTCTAAATTGGAGATATAGAGGAGCCTCTTGCTTTTGGAGATGATTGCAAAATATTTAGGGGTTCAAATGAACCAAAAGCAGAAAAAATTTCCTGATCACACAATTGAAGTCAATCGACACGTCTGAGAAGAGAGTTAAGGACGGGGAAGAATTCTACCATTTTGGATGACAATTGGATTATATTCATCTGTAAAATGGACCACACAACTAAAAGCACGACGGAGTGTGTAAATATTGGGCAAATGTCCCTGGTGACATCATTTCAAAAGCGAAATCGTCCAGAATGGATTTGGACATAAGGGGGTCTCTAACATATTGTAGTGTTGTAGGGTATCACATGGTCGGCCCCGCAAGACTATAGCCTTTGCTTACTTGTTTTTTCTTGTTTTATTTTTTTTTTAATTTTTATACCCTCCACCTTATATATTATCTTTGTCATTCCGTTTGTAACATCCTTAAATACTCGTCGTAGATCCCATAAAATATATATATTCATAATCAGCATAAAATTCTAAGTCGATTTAACGATTTCCGTCTGTCTGTCTGCCTGTCTGTTGAAATCACGATACAGCCCACATTATTTGACGTAGAGCGCCAAAATTTAGCAGAGCAATTTGTATTGTGTCTAGGATGGCTGGTATTGAAAATGAGATATATCGGTCCACGTTCTGGTACAGTCCCCATTTAACGGTACCTCCCGATATTCGGTATTTTGATGATTTATGATGATGATTTATGCCACATTTTTTCACGGATTTGTATGAAAATTGGTATTTGTAGGTCATAACGGGTCTCTGTGCGTGTGGCAAAACATTGCATGTATGGGTTCACGTTTTGGTATAGCCCCCATATAACGGTACCTCCCGATATTCGGTATTTTAATTTTTTTTTGCCACATTTTTTACGGATTTGTCTATAAATTGGTATTCGTTGGTCATAATGGCTTCCAGCTCCGGTGGCGAAACATTGCATGTATGGGTCCATGATTTGGTATAGCCCCCATATAACGGTACCTCCCGATATTCGGTATTTTGATGATTTTTGCCACATTTTTTCACTGATTTGTCTAAAAATTGATATTTGTGGGTCATAATGGGTCCTAGTTTGTGTGGCGAAACATTGTATGTATAGGTTCACGTTTTGATATAGTCCCCATATAACGG
Source organism: Musca domestica (assembly GCF_030504385.1). Taxonomy (NCBI): domain Eukaryota; kingdom Metazoa; phylum Arthropoda; class Insecta; order Diptera; family Muscidae; genus Musca; species Musca domestica. Next base: position 1,474,068 of record NW_026712117.1, read on the forward strand.
TACCTCCCAACATTCGGTATTTACCTAAGGTGGTGGGTATTAAAAGTTTGGCCCGGCCGAACTTAATGTTTGTTACTTGTTAATTGTACAACAATTAACGATCATATGTGTCACTAGCAGCATAAATAGTAATGACAACTACATACCCTCTGCATTACCAGTAAGCTATCTCCATGCATAAAAGATTGATCGAAGTCCTATTTTTAGGTTTAGCCATTATTAAATGGGTAAAAGCGACTTCCCAAAGGTAAGTTTGCAAGTAAAGCCTCCTTGTCGGGTAAAGCCCCTAATATAACGTTAAAATTCGATCGTTCGGATTTTCAAAGTCGGTTTTTTTTTCGATATATCTGACCGACGTATGTCGGCAATTTTGTTGGAGGACTTTTTTTTGTTGTATAGTTTTTTGCGTTCTGCTTGTGAGATAACATTTGTTGCAAACAAAGCAAAAGGAAGTGTATAAGCCCTACATTTTTAAGGGATTTTGTGTTGAAATTTTCAGAAATAACAAATACTAATCGAATATTGAGTTACATACCTAGTATTTACGACCTTGCTTATTGCTGTTATTTTGGAAAGCCATTGAAAATCGTTTTGTACTTTGACGAATAATAACATTTCACCCATCAGACCAACTGAACAACATCTTGAAGTATTAGTTGCGTTATTATAAAGTTCATCATTAAACTGTCAATATTGACATGTCACGACATTGGTATTTTCCATAATACCATAATTGTGTAGAAAATAAATAATTTTTATACCCCACACCACAAGGTGGTCAGGGTATTATGTCTTTGTGAATTTGTTTGTAACAGGCAAAAGGAAATGAGATAGACCCATAGTTCCTTTTGATGATCTGCATAGAATCACATTCTGAGTCGATTTATGCCTGTCCGTCCGTCTGTCCATGTATTTGTGTAAACAAAGTACAGGTCGCATTTATTGTCCGATCCAGATGAAATTTTGAACAACTCATTTGTTTGGCCCAAGGACGAACCCTATTGAAATTGGAGATAATCGGTCAAAATTTAGATATAGCTCCCATATATATCTTCTTCCGATTTGCCTTTTATTGTGCACCAAACGTGTAATATCAGCCCGAATAATATGAAATTTTGCACGTACAACCAAATTAGAAATACGTTTGCTAAATTTTGTCGAGATCTGTTCAAATTTGGATATAGCTCCCATATATAACTTCGTCCGATTTAGTTTTTATTGTGCACCAAACGTCTAATATTTGTCCAAATGGGATGGAATTTGGCACTTACGACCGAATTGAGTCTAGAAGCTAGTATGTCAAATTTGGTGAAGATCGGTTCAGATATAGCTATAGCTCCCATATATATTGTGCATCCGATTTGTTATATTTGTTACCCACAGCCGTAATATGCACTTCGTAGCAACGATATTCAGGGAAATATATCAAATTCAACTCAAAAATATCTTTGCCAAATTTTATCGAGATCGGTTCCGATTTTCGATATAGCTTCCATATATATCTTTATCCGATTTCAAGTTAACTTTGCACCAAATGGACAATACAAGTCCGTATTTAAAAGATACCAATGCTTCGGCATATTTAGTCCTTTGAACTTTAAAATACAATTATAATCATAGGGTGTATGATTGAATTCTCCCACAAAAACTTTTAATTGTTATGCGGAGCTCTACTAAATTAGTGAAGTGGTGTAGGGTATCATAAAGTCGGCCCCGCCCGATTTTAAGACTTTCTTTACTGGTTTTTATTGAAGTTTTGCAAAAATTAAGCTAATCGGTTTAAATTTTGAAAGAAATGAACAATTAAATCTTTATTGAGGAAAATCAAAACAGTTCCTATTCTAATGGCTAATTTATCGTCACACCAACTAATGGTTTTGTGCACATTACGGCTCTTTTGTTCAAATTGATTAATTGCTATGGTTCATCGCTGATGTAAATGCTGGTAAATGTTGAAAAAAAAAACACACACACAATTACACTGATGGGACATGGCAGTGTCAAAATGAAAATCAGAAATGGCGAATGCCAACTACAACATCGACCGATTTTCAGATACCCTAGATATCTGTACAGTACTTGTAATGAAATGTGAAAATGCTGAAGGGTAATACAAAATCGATTCAGATTTAAAGATTTTAATTCATAAATCTTACAACCTACCAAACCTCCATTACTGCAACAGAAATCAAATGTGTCTTAAATAGCTTATTTCTCTATTAGATTGAAGGTGCGCATTTTTTAACCTTAACCAACATAACCAGATCCTTTCGTTCTGTATGCTTAGAAAATTTTTGAAAATGATAGGATTAAACATAATAAAAAAATGGTTATGCATAGTTTTGCTACAAAACAAATCAACATTATTCTTTTATTCCTTACATCTTTCTAGTAGTTTGTAATAAACTAAATTTTCCATAACATTTAGTAACCTTAAATCCCTGCACAATTCATGTCATAATGTTTGCATTAAATTCTTATTTATTTAACATTTATTTACCCGCATCCATTTTCATTTCTATTTGGTTTAATGGGTCACCCCGTCATAGTTGAATGGCATGCCATGGAAAAACACAATCAAATGGATGACAGGACGGAATGACAGCACTTATCTCAAATGGTTTCCAGCATCGATTAATTAAACGGAAGTGTTGGGCTTAGCACGGCTCTAAACTTCATTGAGATGGAACATTTGAGACCTCAAATGCAGGGAATCTTAATGTCGAATGGGGAGAGGAGGTCATAAGTGCCATCAAATCATATTCAACATATAAGTATGTAGATTTTTTTATAATAAACCTTCGAATATGTATATTAGAAGTAGAGGACATACTACAGAAACCCAAACGTTTGAGTAAAAGCACTGACGATACTTAATGTCGTGGACTTATATAAATACTATCGATTATCTATTAACAAGTAGCAAAACAAGTCAAATAATATCCGTCGGTTTTGCAAACAGATTTATACACCAGCCTAAGTCATGATTATTCAAACTGTTGACCCTTTATGGGGGAGGTTTCGAAGCAGAGGGCAATTTTAACCAATTTGTATCTGACCTTATACTGATATAAATAGTAAAAAGTGACAGATTTGGACTATATCGACTACTTCATGTACTTTATATAAGATACGTGCAAATTTTCGGAAATTTGCGTGAGGTAAATAATCAAAATTTTTACCCTTTGTGAGGGAGGTACATAATGACATGGACCGATATTGTCGATTTTCGCACCTGACCTAGCACTGACGCAAATATTAGGATTTGCAAAGTTGGAGCAAAATCGGATTATCGTTTCTCTTTCTGCGCAGAAAATCATTTTTTTGAAAATTTCGAGGTACCAGAAGTAGTTGACCGATGTATTCTATCTTAACACCAGACCTTGGGTAAATGAAAATATTGAGATGTTTGAAATTTGAAGACAATCGGTCTCTTACATCACATTCTATAAGAGTTGTAGTCATTCAAAATTTTGACCCTTTGTGGGAGAGGTACTTGATGGACTGGAGCGATATGGTCCATTTTCGCACCTGAATAAGCAATGATTTGCAAAGTTGGAGCAAAATCGGATTGTCGTTTCTCTTTCTCTTCAGAAAATATATTTGTTGAAGGAGTGGACTGATAGTGCCCATCTTCGAACTCGATATAAGTTTGACAAAAATATTACGATGCACCAAGTTTGGGCCAAATTGGATACTTCCTTCGAGAGTTATCGTGCGCACCAGCCAGACAGTTTATAATGTAGCTAAAATCATCAAAATACCGAATATAGGGAGGAACCTTTTTATGGGGTTATAAAACGTGGACCTACACAGACAATTTTCTGGCATAGGCTGTAGTATCCATTACGAACTTCAAATACAAACTGTGAAATAATTCCGGTAAATAATGTCGCTAAAATCATCAAAATACCGAATATCGGGGGTTCCACTATGTGGGCTCTACAATTTTCTGTCATAGGCTGTAGTATCCATTACGAACTTCAAATTCTGCCGTTATATGGGGGCTATCCGAAGACGTGGACCTACATGGCCCATTTTCAATACCAAAAGTCCTGCAAACATAATACGGACGGACAAAGCAAAATCGACGTATAACATTATGCTGATCAAGAATATATATACTTTGTGGGGTCTAAAATTTATATTTCGAGGTGTTACAAACGGTATGACAAACTTAATTTACCCTCCATACTATGGTGGAGGGTTTAAAAACAGCAAATAGTAGTCATGTGTATGTCCTTGTGTATACATTTCCTTTTTTTAACTTTCAAAGTCATTATTGCCGCTTTCAGGACATCATGGGTAGTCCCTTGTCAACTATTTAATATTTTGAACACATGTTGTCAAGTCATCACAGCCACAACTGTGCCTTCCCACATTTAATGAGGAACATAATGTGGTTATGGTTATTCCCACTCTTTATGTCGGCATTGTAAGTTGGGGAAGTTTTGCAGAACTTTATTGAATGGTCGTAACTAAAGTGAAACCATGAAAATGTGGACAAAAACAGACGATTCACTTATTTTTTGTTTGCCTAGAAAATATTATGGCTTGTAGATTCCACTGTATTCCAATACTTTAAAACATGAGGTTTAGCCGGCATAGATGGTGTGATTGAATAGTGTTATTATAACCTAACGAAGCGGCATTTTCATTTTAATTAAAAATTAAGCCCCCTAACTAGACATGACCAGGACATATTGCCAAAGGACAAAGATAATTTGATAAAGAAACTTTTTTGTTGTTGTTGTTGTTCGGTAGTTTTGGCAAAGGGAAACCAAACCTGCGGGAAGAACAAATTTTGTTCAATTAGTTGATACATAAAATTTGTACAGCCTCGGAAAATGTTTGAACGTTTGTGTGATACATTGAATGCAATAAATTGTTGTTTGCCTAATGAACAAGAAAAACAAAAACCGTTGGGTCCGAAATTAGTAAATATTGTTCAGGCAGAAGAAATCTAAAGGAAGATAAAATCATTGGTAGCTTTTAAATGAATATTTACGTCATTTATTTATTTTTTTAATTGAAAATAATAGCTAATTTAAGATTAATTTGAACAAGGGAAGAAAAGTAACGTCGTCAGCTGTTTATTGCGTTTATTTTATTTACTGACCATCTTCACAGTCTTAATAATGAGGGCTTATCAGGCTCTCTGTAGTCGGACGTAAGCCGTGTTAGGTTAGGTTGAAAAGAGGGGCGAAACAATTCGCCGCATGCCCTGTGGGGCGTACACTTAAGCCAGTATAGGCCTGTTGTGCGCTCTAGACCAAGTTATAGGTTTTCCTACGCCCTCACTTTTCCATAGGGATATGTGGGAGTTTTTTTGCCCATGTCTTTAACACTAGACGTTACGCATTAAGCGGCACTAGATGGTCGAGAGAGTTCGCTATCTCCTTACCTCCAACTCCCGCATGACCTGGTACCGTTATAATGCGTATTGAGCATTGTTGAGAGTAGTTGTTGATTGAATTTATGCATTCCAATACTGCTTTTAAAGTTACTGTTTTGGATGTTATAGCTTTTATAGCGATCTTACTGTCCGTTAGGACATTTACGGTAGCCGGTCTCGTATTGGCTTAAGCCAGTTCAGACATTCTGCAATCGCCCGGACCTCCGCTAGAAGGATCGTATTGTGATCGGGCAAGCGGAAAGAGATTACGGCATTTGATTCTTCCATAAAACGTTCCAGTCCCGCTCTCTCCACTAGCACTGAGTCTTCTGTATAACAACAGCTGCAGTCGGCATTTGTGGTAGGAATCCGTCGATCCACGAGTGTCTGGTAGGGATTAATGTTTCACAGGAGGCAGCTACAATTGTTCCATATATCCGGTCCGATACAGGACGTAAGACGCGTAGTTATAACCCATAATTTAAAGAAATTAGAAATTTGTATACATTTTATATTTTTTAATATAATACCCTGTGGTATACGTAACGCAGTCGAAAGAAAGGTTAGATAAACCCTAAAAGGTCGATAAACCCGATTCCTGGTGACTGACTTCATTTCGTATTTTATTCTTAGATTTATAATTTAATTTTCTGTAGAATATTTATTCTTTTGACACCTTCTCTCTACACAAAAAAGGCAGAGAAAAAATTGATCAAAATTTTTTTCGTGTATTTTGGAAACATTGATCCAAGTATTTTTTTTGAAATCCAATGGAAATAGATATTTATTTTCTTTCGTGGCTTATTGTGACATTTGATTTGATTGAAATTTAAAACAGTATTTCTGTCTACAAAGTCATATGATAGCATATATTTTCATAATTTCACATAAAGTACGACTTTAAGTCTAAAACGTGATTTTTAACATATACTTAGGTATAATTTAGACTCTTGACGTTTCTAGAACCTATAGCAGAATTTCATGACAAATAATTTTTTGAAACACGATGCTGTTCAAAAGAAGATTTTAACTATATTTAAAAAAAGAGGAACAAAAATGTCTCTGCCAATTTGGCACATCCGAATTCAGTCTAGAAACAAGTACGTCAAATTTGGTGAAAATCCTTTCAGATATAGCTATAGCTCCCATATATATGTTTCAACCGATATTGTGTTTGAATCCCTCACATTCGTAATAAGGAGCCCACAAAAATTATGTTACGTAGCAGATGTGCACCAAATGGCCAATATCACTCCAAATGACCTGAATTTTGACACTTTTGACCAAATTCAGTTTAGAAACAAGTACGTCAAATTTGGTGAAAATCGGTTCAGATATAGCTATAGCTCCCATATATATGTTTCATCCGATTTGGTGTTTGAGTCTCTCACATTCGTTATATGCACAGTCGACAATGATGATATTTAATACCAGATATCTTATAGAACTTGGAAATACATTTGCCAAATTTTATCGAGATTTTTATTAAGATTTGGATATAGCTTTCATATATATCCTCAATCCGATTTCAGGTTTATTGTTTGGCTAATAGCAGCCCAAATTGAGTGAATTTCGGGACGTACGTTTCCATTTTGTGAAACACGGATCCGATACATATATTTTAATATAATCGTTCTAGAAGTGATGTCATGCACTCTATAGCAATTTTATTTGTTATAAAATATTAAAATATCTCCGTAAATTTTGGTTAAAATCGACTCAGAATTGGATATGCCTCGCATGTATTCGTGCCCTCTGGAACTAACAACCTAAAGCCAAAGGTTGATAGGAGCCATGAGAGGTATAATGATTTGGGGGTCTTTACAGATCTAGAATATGTAAAAAGATCCAAAAGAACGGAATGTGTCTACATTTCAAATATAATCACGACATTTAACACAAAAAAAAACCTCAAAAAATATATAATATTTGGCACAATCAAGGCATAGTTCAAATGAATTCCAATTTTCATAGGCCAAACTATATCCGAGTGACAATAAACAATAAAGTTTAGCTTGGAGATTTAAGAATTCACATTCACACCAAACGAGAACCAAGAAACAAACCAAGACATTTCATAGAGCTTACAACATTTCTAGGCGTCCTATAAAAGGAAACATTTATTGAATCCCAAAAAACATAACTTTAGATTTTTGGTCATTTATTGAGAGTTCGTTACAGGACAACCAAGTAACCAATATATTAACATTAAAATCAATTGACGACCGCAACACATCCATAACCACATATATTTTACTTGAAAAAAATTGAATGTCGTCGGCAAATGCAAACGACATAAAATACCTAACCTGACGAACAATAGAGGACCAAGAACAGACTCCTGTGGCACCCCACTACTCAGTTATTCTGGGACCACTAAAAGTCGACAAATGGGTAGAAAAGACTTGAAATAAGGTCCCATTTTACCACGACCCCTTTGTATACCTTCCACCTTGAAAAGGTGGAACTGCGTCATTCCGTTTGTTACATATTTTGTATTGTGTCTAGGATAGTTGGTATTGAAAATGAAATATATCGATCCACGTTTTGGTATTTTGATAATTTCTGCAAAATTTTTTTCTCGGATTTTTTTGTGGGTCGTAATGGATTCTAGCTCCGATGGCGAAATATTGTATGTATAGGTTCTCATTTTGGTATAGATCCCGATATTAGGTGTTTTGATGATTTTTCCACATTTTTTAACGGATTTTTCCAGATATTGGGTATTAAAAGTAATATTTTTTTACTAGCTTTACTATTTTGTCCGCTGTTGGTATCGAACTCATAATCATCTGACTGACAGTTAGACACACTTCACACTGTTCAATTCAATTCAACGAATTCACAAGCTTTTGTTTGATGTGCCAACATTGCACACTACATGGTATGACCAATTCAGAAACTTTGATGTTGTCATTGATGTTATTCAACATATCTATTTTCATATATCCTGTTACATATTCGTAATATGTATAATCCATATTCTTTTAGATGAACTCATCTTTGTTTGTAATTAGTGTATTTATGAAATGAATCTGAGAGAGAAACTTGTTGACATTAATGTCTCTAGAGATTAATGGAAATTATAATTTCATAACAAATACATATTTACGTGTGTATAAACATAGTTCACTTCTTATTATACTGGTATTGTAATGAATGTGTAATTCATATTGTGCGCCATAATACAATTACTATCGTCATCATCGAGATAATACAGTAACAAGAATTTATGGTAGCCATAACGGTTTCTATGGTAGTGACATAAGATGAAAAAACTAAGTTTCAAGGCCTGTCAATAGCAGGACAATAACTTCGACTTTTAAAGTCACAAATTGTACAATATACATTAATATTGATCAACTATATCTGTATAAATAAAAGATTAAAGTAATTGACTGCCCAGACGAAACTACTGCAGCTAGTATCTTGTAATTTTGGGTGAGGGTCACTACAGATCCGAAGGGATCAAATAAGGCTGGGTTTTTGGAAATTCTTACTAGAACGGCACAAAAAGTATTAACAGCTATTAAATATGGTACCCCTTTGCATTTGAGGAGACAGTAGAGCTAGAAGTCTTAAATTTTGAATGAGGATCACAGATAGAGTTGTGTTATAGATGAACCAAAGGCTGGAAATTTGCACTACAAGTGTACGAGAAGAACTAAAATTAACTATATTTGGTACCATCTCGTATCATGAGAACGGTTAGAGCTAAAAACAAGTAAAAAGCTGTAAGTTCGGCCGGGTCGAACATTGAATGGAACAAAATTGCTACTTCAAAAAAAAAAAAAAAAAAAAAAAAAAAAAAAAAAAAATGAAATCCGTTAAAAAATCTGTTAAAATCTTTAAAATACCGAATGTAGCCGTCTACACTACGACGTGGACTTACATAGGTTACTTTTGTCATATGCCATTACAATATTCATATGCGAAATTTGAGAAATATCGGTGAATAATGTAGCTAAACTCATCAAAATACCGAAAATCGGGAGGTACCGTATATGGGAGCTATACCAAAACGTGGACCTGCTCAGACAATTTTCCGTCATAGACTGTAGTATCCGTTACGAACTACAAATAATTAAACAATTCCGGTGAATAATGACGCAAAAATCATCTAAATATCGAATATGGGGGGTACCGACATAGGGGGGCTGTACGAAGACGTGGACCTACACAGACAATTTTCTGTCGTAGGCTGTAGTATCCAATTCGAACTTAAAATACCAAATTTGAACAAATTTCGGTGAATAATGTGGCTAAAATAATCAAAATACCGAATATCGGGAGGTACCGTTAAGTGAGGGTTATACGAAGACGTGGACCTGTCATAGGCTGTGAAATCTATACGAACGTGAAATACCAAATTTGAAACAATTCCGATTATTAATGGTGCTAAAATCATTAAAATACACAAAATAGGGAGGTACCATAATATGGGGGTTATAACAAAACGTGGACCTACATGGCCCATTTTCAATACCAAAAGTCCTGCAGACATAGTATACATTTGAGTAAAATTTAATGGACCTGCTTCATTTCGATCTGAAGTTAGAGTGATTTTCACAGACAGACAGACGGATAGACGGACGGACATCGCTAAATCGACATAGGGGGGTCTAAAATATTAATACAATTTCGATTTGGGTGAACCGATAGAACTGGATTTCTGAAACTTAGAAACAAGAGGAATGTAGGTAGTTTTGGAAATTCGTACCTATGTGTACTAAATGTTACATAATTTGGTGCAATTTAAATTTTGGGTGAATCGATACAGATGTAGGATAGCTGTACCAAAGAATTTTTGGAAAATCGAACTTTAAGACTACGAAAAGCTCTAAAATGATACTCAACTTCTAAAATGGTACCATTTGGTATTATGTTAACCTGTAGAACTAAAAACTTGACATTTGATTGTTAATAATGATTGGTGAATCAAGTTTGATATATCAAGGTGATTTTGGAAATGTGTACTAAGCGTGTGAACTGTACATTCGGAACAGTTTAGTTGAGGGTAACCGGGTGAAACTGGAATTTTGAATTTTGTATTGGGGTTCCTGTTGGTGGTATATTTGAGATATAATGGTGGTTTATATATGTTTCTCCCAAGTGCACGAAAAGTACCAAATAGTACTATATTTGGTACAATTTGGTATTGAGTGAGGTGTGGGTGGTAATTTGAAGCACCGTCTCCAATCTTATGTTTAGTATTATTTGGTCGCTGTTCATGTATATCCTGGGCATATGGGGGTTTGCTTTGAAAATGTGTACTATAGTTGTCCTAAAAGTACTAAATGTTACTAAATTTGGCATGGAATAGTAGTAAAATGGTAAATTTGTACTTAATTTGGTATTGGGTAAAGGCATAGAGATAAAGTTCCGAAATTATATATTAAGATTACTGATGTTATCTGTGTTTGAGATTTGGCGGTGCTTTGGATATGCATTTTATATTTGTATTAAAAGTACTAAATATTACTGCACCTTCTATAGAGTGAAAGAATAGATCTGAACTTCTGAAATTTAATATGGATGTTACTGTTGACGTCTTTGGTTATGATGTGGAGGTGGTCTTGGAAATGTGTACTATAATTGTTCGAAAAAAAGTAAATGGTACTCAATTGGGTATTGGATAAAGGGAAAGAGCTGGAATTGCGAAATTTGATATTGAGGCCTATGTTGGTATCAGAGATTGAGATGTAGAGGTGGATTTGGATATGTGTACTATAATTTTACAAAAAGTACTTTCTTTGGTATGGTACTTTATGGCACTAAATTTGGTAATGGGCGATGCGATAGGGCTATGATCCTTAAATTTGATATAGGTGTCGCTGTTGGTGTCTGTTTTTAAGATATAGAGGTAGTTTTGAAAATAATTCTGTGAAGAGTACTAACTAATACTTAATTTAATATTGGGTGAAGGGATAGGGCTGGAACTCTCAAATTTGATGTTAAGGTCTCTGTTGGTATCTGGAATTGAGATGTGGTTGTGGTTTTGTGCTGAAATTGTGTCATAACTGTATTGGTACTATATATGTATTGCATATATTTGAAATCCAGATATTTGATATGTACAGGGTGAGATAAAAAACTGCAACAAAGTCAGCTGAACTCTTTGGCAAGTAAACACGATCATTTTGTTTGTTTACAAATTGCTGGACAATGAATGTTTTCTCATCGGAAAATCCAAATTCGGCAGTTCACCATTTTCGGCCAAGCGAAGCAACTCTTTCGCTCTTTTGAGTTTATTTTTTTTCTATTGCGGTGTAAGTTCTGGCACTTTTCGGAATTTCAATGGCTTTACCCCGAGCTCATTTTTTAATATTTGCCGAATGGATTATTGCGATATGTTCAGCTCACGAGCGGGTTTCGATCAAATCGTTTCTTTACTTTTCGAAGCATTTCTGCAGATGTTGCTGTTTTCTTCCATCCACGTCCTTGACGTCGGGCTACGCTACCAGTATCACTGTAACGAACGATGGTACGAGACACAAAAGATTTATTCACATTTAAATACTGAAGTGCTCTAACGATAGCCACTTGTGGTTTTCCAATCAAATATAAAAAAAGAAAATTCTCACCAAAATGCTTTTGTAGGCTTGTAAATAATATAATAAGCTGTCACTGGAATAATTTAAACAGCTGTCAGACGAGTAGCTTAGAAATGACAGCAGTTTGAAGTTGGTTGCGATTTTTTCATCTCACCCTGTATAACGAGCTAAAATCCTGAAATTTTTTATTAAGGTCACTTTTGGTGTGTGAGGTTGAAATATGGTTCGAAAAGAAGTAAATGCTTATAAATTTGGTATTGGGTGATGGGATAGAGTTGATACTGAGGTCTCTGTTGTTGTGTGTAGTCGATGGAAGGAGGGTGTTTTGGAAATAAATACATTGAACATACGAAAAGTGTAAAATGCCACAAAATGTACCATTGGGCTTTGGGATAAAGATGCAATTCTGAAATTCGGTCACTGTTGGTGTTAGCTGTACGATTAGTGTGGTAATAAATTTGGGATTGAGTCTAAAGATAGAGCAGGAATTCCGAAATTTGATATGGAGGCGACTATTGGTATATATTTTTCAGAGAAGGGAGTGTATTTGCGAATGCGTACAATGATTGTGCGAAAACTACTAAATACTAAATTTGCTCTTGAGTAAATGGAAAGATCTCGAATCCTGGAATTTGATATTGAGGTCTCTGTTGGTTTCTATAATTTAGATATGATGGTGGCCAATTTTAATACCATCAGTCATATGGCTAGATAGGGTACATATCATTTGATACGGCCAAAACGAAATAACGGTTTTTGACCCTACGTCTCTTTGGACCAAATTCATTCCAGGACATTTGGAATCAATCTAGCGATGTCCGTCCGTCCTTCTGTCTGTCTGACTGATGCGCACGATGGTTCTCGAAGGGAGTATTCGATTTCGTCCAAACTTGGTACATCGTTATATTATTATCAAATTTAGATCGATTTAGGAGATGGTAAATATCAGTGCACTCCTTCTGATACCTCCTCCATATGGGGTCAACATTTGTAATATCCATGAAGCTCATAAAACGCGAAACTAATATCCCATTCCAATTAACACAAGATCTGTAATAAAGATGGTAGAGATCGGACCATTTCTTCTGGTAACTCCTTCACAAAGGGTCAAAATTTTGAATTATCAAAACGATTGTAAAATCCGAAATAAGCATCGGGTTCTCTTCATATTTCACACATATTATTATTTATACTAACACAAGACCTGCTGTGAAGATGGGATATTTCGGTCCACTCCTTCTGGTAATTAAAAATTGTATTTTGTTGTATAGTGTCCCATGTGTTGCGTACAATAAAATCCATAACAAATCTCCAGTTTAAAGTTGTCAACAATACTTAAAGCACCCCAAAGCAAATGCCCTAGTAAGGCTCATTAACTTTATTTGAAAACACCTGTTTTCCACAGCCTTAAGCTTAAGTGTCCGTTTTAGTTCTCTGTTGACCTTAGGCAATGTGCTCAGATTTTCGAATACCACCCCGCCCTCCACCTCAGAAAGGTCGTAAAATTCAATGGGTATTTGTTTTATTCTAATGACACTTTGTTGTTTTTATTTCGAATCCTCAATGCTATAAGAAATTCTTACAATTCTTATATTTACAAATGGCCATTTGAAAACTAAACAACAACAATGACGATAAGAGCTCTTACAAGCAGCCATTAACACGTGTTATTTGGTAAAACAACAACTTGTGGTCGGAGCGGACTTTCCACGTCGTTCGCATTTACTGTCAAAATAAACAAGAAAACACAAATTTAGCCAAAACTTTGGGAATGAATGTTATGGCACGTGAATTTAAGATATTGGGTTTTCGTCAAAGTTGATGTTAGGAGGGATTAGTTTTAAAGTTTTACGACATGAAAATTAGCTGAGTTTTACATAACATTAAAAGAAATTAATTTTAATTTATAAGATTAATGCAAGTGGAGGAGGGTGAAAGAAGATGTATTGTTTTAGCCTCCCCAGACCTAGCCATGGTACATTAATTACCATAATGATGGAATTGGAAAGTAACAACAGCCGTTTTTGTTTTAATATATCTTTACATACATTGATGTCTCTTTGAGGTTTCTGCAACCAACATCAGACTGCTGTCATTTTGAAGCCACTCGTCCGACAGCTGTTTAAATTATTTAAGTGAGAGCTCAAGCTTTACAAGTTTACAAGTTTACCAAAGCATTTTGGTGAGAATATTCCAGAATAAAAGTTATTCGTGATGGAATTAAAGCGTGATTTCTTTATATTTGGCTGGGAACCCCAAAAGTGGCTATCGTTAGAGCACTCCAGCATTTAAATGTGAATAAATCTTTTGTGTTTCATGCCATGGCTCGTTACCGTGATACTGGTAGCGTAGCCCGACGTCAAGGAAGTGGACGGAAGAAAGCAGTAACAACAGCAGAAATGGTTCGAAAAGTAAAGAAGCGACTTGATCGAAACCCACTTCGAAGTGGTCGAAAAATGGCTCGTGAGCTGAACATATCACAATATTCCATTCGGCATATATTGAAAAATGAGCTCGTGGTAAAGCCATTGAAATTCCAAAAAGTGTAAAAACTGACACCGAAACAGAAACAGAAAGAAAATAGACTCAAAAGAGCTAAAGAGTTGCTTCGCTTGGACGGGAGTGCTGAACTGCCGAATTTGGTTTTCTCCGATGAGAAAACATTCGTTGTCCTACAGTTTGTAAACAAACAAAATTATCGTGTTTACTTGCCAAAGAGGCTAGCTGAAAATGTACACCTTCCGTTGGCCACCATAACTCAAGCGCCAGCCATGGTGATGGTGTGAGCCGCCATAACAGCCGATAGTCGCTTTCCGCTTGTGGCATCAGAATAAATGCCCAATATTATTGCGAAAATATTCTGGAGGGTGTATTAATGCAATGGGCACGTAACAGGACTCAGGACCATCGCGCTCAGCACGCGCCACCCAAGAATGGTTACAAAATGAGGTTCCTCGCTTTATATCCAACGCATAATGGCCACCAAAATCTCCGCATACCAATCCGTTGGACAATTGTGTCTGGAGTATTTTGGAAAGCAAATTTGGCACTAAAAAATACCAAAGTGTCGATCACCTCAAGCAAGCGCTTCGCAGGGAATGAGCCAAAATTACGGAGAGCAACATTCGGGCAGCGTGTGACGGTTTCATTGGCTGCTTGAAGGCCATAATGCATGCCCAAGGTGACAAATTCGAACAAATCTAAACATATATTAAAATTTGATGCTATTTCCGACATTTTTTGCTTTCATTCAATAAAATTAAAAAAAAATGTAAAAATTATTGCGTTTGACTTTGTTGCATTTTTTTCTCACCCTGTAATCCCCTTTCTAGCCATGTGGCTGAGTGTATAACTAGAATTGATCCATCCATACCGTAAGGTTGTTCTTTATTTTTTCGCATCCTTACACCGGATAACCGGGTATTTCTCCCACGAAAAAAATTCTTTAGGGCAATTAGGTTAAGAATACCTACCCCATAATGGGGTTTAGGTCCGCAATCGTTTTGGATATATTCCCAATTATTATTAGTAGTATAACATAGGTTTATACTTTGATATAGTCTTCACGTTACTATCCCAACCAATATTCTTTGGGATTTGACAACTCCAAATGCAGGTATGCATAATATTAGGTCAGAATAATAAAACTCCAAATGGGGTTCCAGTTCTCTGGCTAAATTTTTTAAACCGTACCGCTCAGGTTTACGTTTCCAACCAATATTGTCTGTGGATTGATTACGTTACTAATTAAAGCAAATCCTTTAAAGGGTTTCGAATTTCATGGCGAGTGATGCCATTAACAACAATAAGACATTATCTTAAATTCTGGGAAGTATAGAGCAAAATAGTTGAGGCACTTTGTATATGGTTAAGGCTATGTATAATGGACCCAAAAAAGTTTGACCTGGCAACCCAAAACCCTTTTGGAATTATGATCCACTAGCCAAATTATGATCTACAAACCAAATTCACTTGGAATTTCCCACACCCAGATGATGAGCCGAAATTTGTCACACAGTTTTACTAGTCGGAATATCGCAAGTTCAAAACTGACAAGTTAAAAAGCAGTAAGTAAAAAGCAGTAAGGAACGAATTTTGAAATTTTCAAAAAATAAAATCCGTTAAAAATTCTGTTAAAATCTTAAAAATGACGAATATATCCATTGTATTGGGGTCTATACGACGTGGACCTACATAGGCTTTGTTAGTCATAAGCCATTACTATATTCAAATTCGAAATTTGAAATAAAGTTTGAATAATGTAGCTAAAATCATAAAAATACCGCATATAGGGAGGTACCGTTATATCGGGGCTATACAAAGACCTGGACCTGCATAGACAATTTTATGTCACAGGCTGTAGTCTCCATTACGAACCTCAAGTACGATATCTCAAACAATTCGGTGAGTATCGTATAATATGGGGAGGTACCGATATATGGGGTCTATACGAAGATCTGGACCTGCATAGACAATTTTCTGTCGCAGACTGTAGTTCCCAATATGAACTCTAAGGACGTAATTTTAAACCACTCCGGTGAATAATGACGCTAAAATCATCAAAATACCAAATATTGGGAGGTACCGTTATATGGGGGCTATACGAAGACGTGGACCTGTCCATACAATTTTCTGTCTAAGGATTTAGTATTCATTGCGAACTTCAAATACTAAACTTAAAACAATTCCGGTTCGAAATACCGAATATACAGTTATATGGGGGCTATTCGAAGACATGGACCTGCATACACAATTTTCTGTCTTAGGCTGTTGTATCCATTGCGAACTTCAAATACCAAATTTGAAACAATTCCAAAAATCATGAAAATACCGAATATCGGGAGGTACTGTTATATGGGGGCTATATGAAAACGTGGACCTACATTTCCCATTTACTGGCAAAATAAACATGTGTGCAAAATGTTTGCCTTCTATCTCAATTCGTGATTACAACAGACTGACGGACAGACAGACAGAAGGACATCGCTAAATCGACTTAGAATTTTACGCTGATCAAGAATATATATACTTTGATGGGTCTGACATGAGTATTTCGATGAGTTACAAACGGAATGACAAAGTTAATATACCCTCCATAGTATGGTGGAGGGTATAAAAAAAATGCGTTTAACAAGGTTACAAGCACAAATTTGATCAATAGTTATAGTTTTATTTTCGAGCTGGTAGTCTATATCATTTATCTCGGAAAAAACTCTTAGTAGAGGCTTTTATAGTTTGAATTCACATTTTCCAAACGAATAAGTTTAATGGTGTTTCCTTCCGGATTTATTTTTACAAGGCTATTTTAAATTTGTGGGTTCTCTCCGTTTTATTTTAGTATATTTTATGTTGTAGAATATAAAAAGCTTGTTTCCACGGAACTCAACCTTCATTTCACTTGGTTCTGTTTCTCTTGCAGGGGTTTCTTGTTCCGAATAAATATTACTACACACATTATTGTTATTTACTTTTGAAAACAAATTTGACATTTGTGTGCTGCACGCGTTGTGTAACTTTTTCCTCATCATCACTCACAAAAATTATGTTTAAATTTAGAACTCCCCTATACTACCGTTGATATTGTTTTTTTTTCTTTCAATGAAAAAAAAAAAACTTTTAAAACAATGCCAAAAACAGAACACCATAAACGCAATGTAATCAAACTTTTTCTGATTTGCTGTGGAGCATAAATGAAAAAAAAAAACGACAACAACAATTGTTTAACGCAACCGCAAACTTTATTACAGAAATTTATTACCCGTATTACTATTAAAACATTAAATGTTCGACATTGTCCATAAAAGTTTTCAAGTGCGAGGAGAGAGGTAAGTAGCTTCCATGTAAAAATAATCAAGGTTTACATTTACGTCAGTCGAGGAAAATGACTGGCAGGCATTATTTCATCACTTGTCAAATTTGTCACTTTATAAATAGATCTCACGAGAAGATTCAGAGAATACTTGTTAAGAATATTTTTATGACTTTATCAGCAACAAATGCCAAAAGTAATTGTGATTTATTTTCATGGAATTTACTCAAAATTCAAATATAATAAAAATGAAAGAATAATGTTTATGATATTTTCAGAATTCTGAGAGAAACAATTAGGCTTTGTCACCCTTGGCAGGAACTTTTCGCCTCATCTCTACTATATTTGGCAAATATTGCTAGAAAATTTTTCTTCCCATCAAATTGGACAAAGTATGATACCATACACCACTATGAGTATTTTGTAGAGATACCGTAACAAAAAAGTTAATATTGGGAATTAATGTGAAGTAGTCAACCAACCAATTATAAACCTTATTTGAATGCGTATCATGGCTTTCGAGTAGTCACAAATTGGGAACAATATCCAATTCTGACTCTATTTTCAATAAATTTGACGGCGGTTTTTGGACCTCTAATACCAAATAACATTACGGTATAGTGCGACTTCGATCAGAATTATATTAAAAATATTTATTGGAGCATGAATATGAAAAAAAAACTACCCAATTCGGGCTGATATTACGTATATAATGGATAATAACCGTAAAATCGGATGAATGTGTGTATAGAAGGCATATAAAAAACTGAACTGATTTCGATAAATTTTGGCAGAGGTATTTTAGAGCTGTATCTGATGTCCGGTATCAAACATCATTGTTGTGATGGGTAAATTACGCATTTGAGGGACTTAAACACCAAATCGGATGAAACATATTTCGCCAAATATGAAGTACTTGTTTGTAGGACGAATTCATTTTGAATTGCCAAGATTCCGTTCATTTGGACTGATATTAGCAATTTGGTGCACAATAAACCTGATATCGAAAAATATATATATGGGAGATATATCCAAATCTCATCCGATCTCTATAAAATTTAACAGAGGTATTTTACGAATGTGAGAGACTTAAATACCAAATCTGATAAAACATATATATGGGAGCTATAGGTATATCTGAACCGATTTTCAACTTTGATGTACTTGTTTCTAGACTAAATTCGGTAGGAAGTGCCAAAATTCAGGTCATTTGGACTGTTATTAGCCATTTGGTGTACATTTAACCTGAAATCGGTAGTATATATATATGGGAGCTATAATATTGTTTGGAAAATTTCATCTTAATCGGATAATAAATGCGACCTGCATTTGGTTCACAAAAATACTTGGCAGACGGACGGACTGGCATGCATAAATCGACTCAGAAAGTGATTCTATGAAATCTCGCTTCGTTCTCCATGTTACAAAGAAATGTACAAAGACATAACCACAACCATACCAAATTAACCATACAACCATACAAATTAATTGGCTGACTGACTGACTTAACGAATCAGCGCCCGGGCGAAACAGCTAAAGCTAGAATCTTGAAATGTTGGGTGAGGGTCACGCTTAGTCCAAAGGGGATAGATAAGCCTGGGTTTTGAAAATGCGTACTAGAGCAGTACGAAAAGTAATAACCCAGACGAATCGGCTAGAGCTAGAATCTTGAAATGTTGGGTGAGGTTCGCGCTTAGTTCAAAGGGGTTAGATAAGCCTGGGTTTTGGAAATGCGCACTAGATCAGTACGAAAAAAAAAATACCAAATATGGTATCATTTATATTTGAGGAAGCAGTAGAGCTAAAAATTTGAAATGATGTAACAAATAATTTTTAGAAATTTTGCACTATAAGTGTATGAAAAGTACTAAATATCATATCATGTGAATGGTTGGAAATAAAAACTTTGAATTCGGAATGGGAAGCAAGCTTGAGGTGTAGAGTCGATGTAAGGAGGTAGTTTTGGAAGGGTGTGTGCTGGAATCCAAAAATTTAAAATTGATGTTACTGGCGGAATATAGCATTGGGATATGGAGGAAATTTTTGAAATTTGTACTTATGTGCAAGAAAAGTACTAAATAGTGCTAAATGAAATTTTTAACTGAGAAATGTAGGTACTTTTGAAAATTCGTACATATGTATACTAAATGGTACTACAATTGGTACAATCCAAATTTTGGATGTAAGGTCGGCCGGGCCGAACTTTGAATACCATCCACTATTTGGAACGAATTAGAAAATTTTCAAAAAAAAAAAAAAAAGACTATAAAAAATTCTTTTACAATCTTTAAAATATCTAATATAGGAAGGTGCCGATATATGGGGGATATACGATATTGTGGACCTATAAAGACAAATCTATGTCTGGGTGTAAAGTATTCACAAGCAACTCCTTTTGTGGACTTTCAGATAATTCCATTGGAAAAAGTGGCTAAAATCATCAAAATACCAAATATAGGGGAGTACAGGGATATACGATATCGTGGACCTGTATAGACAATTCTCTCTCAGGGGGTAGTGTACTCACAAGGAACTACTTGTGTTGATTGTAAGACAATTCCATTGAAAAGTGTGGCTAACATCATCAAAATACCGAATATCGGGGGTACAGTTATATGGTTGTTATACGATATCGTGGACCTATATAGACAATTCTATTTGAGGGGGTAAAATGCCCACTAGGGACTCCTTTTGTGGAATTTCAGACAATTCCATTGAAAAATGTGGCTAAAATCATCAAAATGCCGAATACCGAGGTGTACCGTTATATGGCGGCTATACGATATTGTGGACCTATATAGATAATTCTCTGCCTAGATATAAAGTACCCACAAGAAACTACTTGTGTGGATTTTCAGACAATTCCATTGAAAAATGTGCCTAACATCATCAAAATACCGAATATCGGGGATACCGCTATATGGGGGCTATACGATATCGTTGGCCGATATAGCCCATCTTCGAACTTGACCTGCCTGCAGACAAAAGAGAGATCTGAGCAACATTTTAGATCGTCTTAGAATTTTACGCTGATCAAGAATATATATAGTTTGTTGGGTCTAAAATGATTATTTCGATGAGTTGCAAACGGAATGACGAACTTAATATACCCTCCATACTTTTTTTGGTGGAGGGTATAAAAAATCCATTGGACAGTATGATGTAGGTAGTTACGAAGATTTGTTACTAAATGTTATAAATGGTACTAAATTTGGTACAACTTGTTATTGTTGATGGTGTATGTGTTTGAGATTTAGAGGTGGATTCGAAATGTGTTCTATATATGTACAAAATGTCCTAAATTGTACTAAATTTGATATCGAAATCTTTGTTGGCATGTGGGATAGTGGTATGAAGATGGTTTTGGAAATGTGTACTATAATTGTACGAAAGTTATTGAATAGTACTAAATTTGGTTTTGGGTGAAGGAATAGAGTTGAAATCCTGAAATTTGATATAGACGTCATTGTTAGTGTCTGTTGTTAAGATGTGGAGGTGGTTTTGGAGGTGTGTACTGCAAGTGCACAAAAAGTACTATATTTGGTAGAACTTGGTATTGGGTAAACAGATAGTCCTTGAAATCTGAAGTTTGCTACCAAGGTCGCTTTTCATGTGTAGCCTGGACGTAAAGTACTGAATTGTACTTTATTTGGTATTGGGTCAAGGGATAGATATTTAATTCTGTTACTTAATATTTATATGTGTTTAAGATTTAGCGGTGGTGTGGTAATCCGTCCTATATTTGTAATAATTGGGTAAAGGGACAGGACTGAAATCCTCAATTTGATATAGAGGTCTCTGTTGGTATCTGGAAGTGAGATATGTAGGTGCTTGTGAAAATGTATTCTATAATTGTACGAAAGATACTAAAAGTCCCAATGTCAATATTACATCGACTGTATGTGGAACCTCACGAACATTTCAACATTTTCCAAAAATTATCACATATTTCAAAAAAAGTGAATAAAGTAGTAGATATATTTCAAATCTGGCACCTTGTAATATTTAAATATGGTTTATATTAAACAAGAAATGGATAATATTTTCCCCCTTCTTTGGAACCGTTTTTGATCTGTAAAACCTAATATGGGCCCTCGTACTATTTATACGATTTCTATCTACGCTCAACTTAAATTATCTTTTACATTTATTCTATTTATTTTTCTCATATTTTCTGGTCCTTATGAAAACATAATGACTGCTCTGAATAACTTACAGCATGAAATTATTGTTTTGGACGGTTACATGAAGTCCACAAGAAAAACAGACAAACTTTTTTTTAGGTTTAATTATCCGATGCCATCATAATTTGTCAAAATTATTTTTGTTGTGGAACACGTGTTGGCCCATTAAGAGCAAATAAATTGGAAAAGTTTTTGATTTGATGGAGATGTAAAATGGCTGATAATTAAAACGTGTCTAATGATAATGTTGTTTTGCAGTTTTATTCTAAGGATGTAACATATTTACACATTTCAAATTGTTTATGATGGCATTAAAATTAACGCAAGGAGTATGTGATGTGGGGTAACAGGTGGCGTATGATTTTTAATATAGATTTAAATATGTTAATTATACGCACGTATATACTACAAAAAAATGGGATGTAGCACATCTAACTTTGTAATTATAAATGTAGAGGAAATCGTTGTGCTCCATAATTCAGATTATACCAATAAGGAAAGGTCAAAAGTCGGGCGGGCCCGACTATATGATACCTTACACCACTATGTATATTTGGTAGTGCTCCCGTAACAAAAGGATTTATTTGAAGAAGATCATACCACCTATCAACATTTGGCTTTAGAGCAGTTATAGTTTGGTTTCAGAGGGAACTAATTTATATGAACCGATTATCACAACAACCTGCCTCTAGATTGAATTCGGTGGTATGAACCAAAATACAGGTCATTTGGACTTATATTAGCCATTTGGTGTACAATTAAGATAAATGGGAGCTATATTATGGAGTCCATTTTATAAATATTATTCTGATAAAATTGAATCGGTACAAATTCAGTTTTTAATTTTCGCTTTGCGTGGATTAAATTGGAGCCCCTCTGAACTTCTTCCGCCATACGAGAGTCGTTTAATGTTAATCGATCTTCCATCTCTTGAAAAAAGACGTTTTATGTTAAGAGCATTATTTATGTTGTTGTTGTATATTGTTGACCTGTTATATTTATTTTACTTATTTGGTTAATTGCTTGGCTTAAGGTCATTAAAAAACTATGTTTTTATTTTTGAATTTTTCCTTTTTTATTCATCCAATATTTCGATTTCCTCCGGAAATCATCTTCAGGGATATTTTTAAAGTAAAAAGCTCGTCTATTGAGTTTAAATGTCACTATCAAATGTCACTATCATAAAATTATTACGTGGATTGATTGATTCCCCTTTTCTCACTGGTGAAATAAACTATAATGTTCCCTTTCGTAGAACTCGCAATTTTGAACCGTTAAAATTGTCCATAGCAAGAAGAAATTATGAACTTAATAGCCCACTGAGATCACTTTGTGTAATTTATAACAGTTTATGTAACACTATTTGCTTATATAGTCCCTTGAACACAACAAAAAATTGTATTCTGCATATGTAATTTTTGTTGTGCTATGTCTATGCTAATATTTTGTTTATGTAACCTTATATTTATGTCTTCTTAACTCTATAAGCTCATTTTTACGGCATATTATCTACAACTCCCTCCGCGGAACCAGTAGAACTTCGCCTTTGAGCACCAGTTGTACATGTTATATAATGTTTGTTTTACTTCATCAAGCTGCTTGATCATCTGGCATCTGATCTACAATCCCTATGCGGAACAGTAGACGTGGCCAATGTGCAGTGCTTGTAGATTGTTGCTTTGTAAATTTATGTGTGACTTTTAAAATGTCTTTTGTATTTTAACCACTGGCTGATGTAGTTTCTGTAGCCGTTGTAAAACCATTGCTAACCCGCCTTGGTCCGGACTTTGGTGTGTACGCGCTCTCTACGTTATAGGGAGGTTGCCCCCTCGGTCGGCAGGGGCGGGTGTGAGAGGCGTGGGACCGAACGAGAAAAAAAAATATCTAAATCTGATCGGAATATCACCAATTTCAATAGGGTTCGTCCTTGGGCCGAACAAATGTTGTGTGCAAAATTTCATCTCTGGTCGCATGCATTTTGTTCACAAAAGTACATGGACGGACTGACGCACTCTAAACCACAATTTATAAACGACCTATGCCAGAAAAATAGGATCAGAATTTTTAAAACAGTCATAATTTATAACAAACATTTTTTTTAAATACATTAAAGACTAAAAACAAAACAGGGCCAGCTAATTTTAAATAAAACATTGATATTAAAACAAAATTGTGAATCTTTATTATATCGTAAAGTAGACAGAATGAGGTTATGTATGGACCAAGATATCGTGCAGATAGCCACTGTGACATTGCTGGCACACACCCGTTCTTTTTATGAAAATTTTAATGACCGTTTTGCAAAAATTCTCCCTTATTTCATTTATGCGGCTTTCAATTTCTTCTTTTAGGGCTTGAGTCGTCGTCGGCTCATTTGCGCCAACTATCGACTTCAAAACACCCCAAAGAAAAAACTTGAGGTGTTAAATCTCACGATATAGACAGCCAATTCTGGTCTCCAAGACGCGAAATAACACGACCGGGGAATGACTGATGTAGCAATTGAATGTTTTTTTCTGGCTGTATGACA
This sequence comes from Musca domestica, assembly GCF_030504385.1. NCBI lineage: Eukaryota > Metazoa > Arthropoda > Insecta > Diptera > Muscidae > Musca > Musca domestica. The sequence continues at coordinate 1,498,540 of NW_026712117.1, forward strand.
TGTGGCGCCGTCTTGTTGAAACCACAGTCATTTCTTCAATTCTGAGCAGGAAAAAACTGGTTATCATTTCACGATACCGGACACCATTGACTATTTGCGCTTGGCCTGACTCATTTACATAAAAAAAGGCCCAACGATTCCTCCAGCCAAAAAACCACACCACACATAGTAACACGTTGGGGATGAATTTGCTGAGTCCGGTGTCGAATTGGGGTGGATGAAGTTTGAGCGACATCATCGCCTACAGCTTTATATCACTAACATAGCCAGTTTCGACAAATTTATCTATTATTTAATTTTTATATCAAATGTCAAGATTTCGCTCAAATAAAACAAAATCGAAACAAATGCAGTGAAAATCGGTTCAAATTAAAATATAGCTTCCATATATGTAATGTTGTTCGATTTCAATTTTATTTTGCGACACATGTTAAATATTCCTCCGAATGGAATGGAACTCGTCACATCCTATCGAATTTAGCACAGAAACAAGTACTTCGAATTTGCTTCAGATATAGCTCCTATATATGTTTGTTTAAGATTTTTGGGTTTGTCTCTTACATTTGTAATATGCACTCCACAATAATGATATTTCGAACCAGATATCAGATACACCCCAGAAATACCTGTGCCGAATTGTATCGATATCGGCTCAGATTTGGATACAATTGGATTGCTTCCATATATTTCCTCATCATCATGTCGAAGCAAATACGGCATTTTTTGAAATTCGGTTCCCACACATCCAGTGCTTCGATGCATTTTTTTTCTAAATATAATCTTCTCAAAGTTATAATGCACTCTATATCAATGTTATTTGGCACGAAAAGGTAAAAATACCTTCATCAAAATTGGTGGATATGGACTTAGAGTTGGATATGTATTCCATAGATTAAGTTTCTCTAATTCCAAATTGTAACCGCTCCCATGCTAAAATTCGCATTCAACACAGGTTCATAATAGCTATAATTTACTTCACAAAAATTCCGTATGTAAAAGTTTTTTTTTTTGTTACGATAGCAATATTAAATATTCAGGTTGAGATGAAACTACTGCAACCAACTTCAGACTGCCGTCATTTCTAAGCCACTCGTCCGGCAGGTGTTAAAATTATTCTAGTGACAGCTCATTACATTGTTTACAAGCGTACAAAAGCATTTTGGTGAGAATTTTCCATGTAGCGTAGCCCGATGTTAAGGAAGTGGACGGAACAAAACAACATTATCAGCAGAAATGGTTCGAAAAGTAAAGAAGAGCAGTGGCCGAAAATGGCTCGTGAACTGAACATATCGCAATATTCCATTCGGCAAATATTGAAAAATGAGCTCGGGGTAAAGCCATTGAAATTCCAAAAAGTGCAAGAACTTATACCGCAACAGAAAGAAAATAGATTCAAAAGAGCTAAAGTGTTCCTTCGCTTTGCCGAAAGCGGTAAACTGCCGAATTTGGTTTTCTCCGATGGGAAAACATTCGTTTTCCAGCAGTTTGTAAACCAACAAATGATCGTATTTACTTGCCAAAGAGGTCAGCTTAAAATGTGCACCTTCGGTTGGCCACCAAAACTCTAGGGCCGGCCATGGTGATTGTGTGGGCCGCCATAACATCCGATTGTCGCTCTCCGCTCGTATTAGTCGACCGTGGCATCAGAATAAATGCGGAATAATATCGCGAAAATATTCTGGAGGGTGTATTAAAGCCTTGGGCACGAAAAACATTTTAAGCCACAGCCCTTGGACATTCCAACAGGACTCAGCGCCATCGTACTCAGCACGCGCCACCCAAGAATGGTTACAAAATGAGGTTCCTCGCTTCATTTCCAGAACACAATGGCCACCAAAATCCCCGGATACCAATCCGTTGGACTATTGTGTCTGGAGTATTTTGGAAAGCAAGGTTGACAAAAAATACCAAGGTGTCGATCACCTCAAGCAAGCGCTTCGCCGGAAATGGGCAGCGTGTGACTGTTTCATTGGCCGTTTGAAGGTCATAATTCGTGCCAAAGGTGACCAATTCTAACAAATCTAAACTTATTCTAAAATTTGATGCTATTTCCGACATTCAAAAAAATTAAAAAAAAAATGTAAATATTATAGCGTTTGACTTTGTTGCAGTTTTTTTTTATCTCAACCTGTATATACCTTATAAAGTCTACGACGAATATTTAGGGGTGATACAAACGAAACGGCAATGTTAATATACCCTCCTTTTCAAAGTGGTGGGTATGAAAATCGTGAAATATTTTTATATCGTAAAGAATACAGAATGAGGTTATATATGGAACTAGATGTCGTGCAGATGACTGCGGCGGCTTTGATGGCACACGGGAGATCTTTTAGTGAAACAATCAGTGACTGTTTTGCATACTTTTCTGGTATTTCATTAATGCAGCGTACTGTTTTAAGGCTTGAGTCGTTGTCTGAATAGTTGATTAAAGCATCGTCTTCAAAAAAAAAAACATAAAAGAAAAAAATCTAAAGATGTTTTATTGCACGATCTAGGCAGTCAATTCTGGTCTCCGGTCTCTGGCGATATAGTATGCGGCGCCGTCTTGTTGAAACCACATTTCATCAATTTCTTCAATTCTAGGCAAGAAAAAATCTGGTTATCATTTTCCGACTGCGTTCTTCTTGAGATACCTTTTATCTTTCGGCAAAATCGACTTTTATTGCTATTTTTCTGATTTTAAAATCGAAATCTGTATATTTCGTTGTTTTCAACTTATAATTCTATTAAATACTGAAGATTTGTTTTAAATATTTATTAGCTTTTGTATATTAATATTCAGCAAATGCTTTACGTCTGACATCAAAAATAGACTTCAGAAGTCATTTGTGTTTGTATGTGTAGTTTATATTAAATTATTCCAAATAATGTTTTAAGGAAGTCATTCAAATTTAAAAACATCTTTTATCTATTGTATTTTTATTTAAATTGTATTTATTGACCCATTATTGTATGGTATTGAAAGAATCACGATTTTGTTGTGCTATCTTTTGAATTGTTTATTTATTCTTATTCGTTTTTTGCCAAATGGAATATATTTTCTGTTGTAAAACGCCTTTGGCCGTATGGCCGTGTATTCCCCCTTAGGTATTGAATAAAACCAAATTTCCCAATTGCTTCATCAATTTTAATGGGAGGAAATTGGGAGTATTCTTGGGATGTAGGGCAATAAGTTTTAATGGCATGAACATAACGAACTAGGGCGGTTAGAAGTTCGGGGATGTTAAACTGATTGGAAGCTGTGAAACAAACTGTCAATATTGGATGACTCATGTTTTTATACCCTACATCACGTTGTGGTAAGGGTATTATGTCTTTGTGCATTTGTTTGTAGCACAGAGAAGGAAACGAGATAGACCAATAGTTCCTTTTTGGTGATCAGCATAGAATCACATTTTGAGTCGATTTATGCATGTCCGTCCGTCCGTCTGTCTGTCCCTCTGTCCATGTATTTTTGTAAAGAAAATGCAGGTCGCATTTATTATTCGATTGAGGTGAAATCTTCTAAATAACATTCGTTTGGCTTAAGGACGAACCCTATTGAAATTTGTGAAAATCGGTCCAAATTTAGATATAGCTCCTACATATATCTTCATCCGAATTTAGGTTTCTTGTGTATCAAATGGCTAATATAAGTCCAAATGGTGTGTATTTTGCTACATCCGACCGATTTCAGCCTACAAGAATGTGCTTTGGTGAAAATCGGTTCAGATACAGCTATAGCTCCCATATATATGTTTCATCCGATTTTGGTGTTTAAGTCCCTCACATTCGTTATATGCACTCCACAAGACTGATATTTAGCACCAGATATCAGATACAGCCAACAATTCATAGATCAATTTTTATCAAGTTCGGTTCAGATTTGGATATAGCTCCCAAGTATATCTCTTCATCCGATTTAAGGTTTCTTGTGCACCAAATGCCTAATATGAGTGCAAATGGTGTGAGTATTGGCACTTCCGACCGAATTCAGCCTGGAAATAAGTACTTTAAATTTGGTGGAAATCGGTATAGATTTAGATATGGCTCTCATATATAAATTCAGCCGATTTCGGGTTAATTGTGCACCAAATGGCCAATATCAGCCCAAACAGCCTGAAATTTGGCACATTTGGCCATGTTTAGCCTAGAAGCAATCAAAAAGCGGTTCAGATATAGCTATATATCGCACATATATATGTTTCATCTGATTTGGGGTTTTAGGCCCTCAAATTCGTAAAATTCACGATAGAAGAATGATATTTGATACCAGATATCAGATACAACCAAGAAATAGCTGTTTTCAATTTTTTTTTAAAGATCGGTTCAGATTTGGATATAGCTACCATATCATTTATTGTGCACCAAATGGCTAATATTAGTCAAAATGGATTTTTCGCACTTCAACCGAATTTAACATAGAAGCAAGAATTTTAAATTGGCTCCCATATATATGTTTCATCCGATTTTGGTGTTAAAATCTCCAACTTGCGGAATATGCACTCTACCATAATCATATTTTGTACCAGATATCTCATAGAGCTTCGAAATGCCCAATATAAACATTTCTTTTACGAGAGCTCTACTAAATATGCATAGTGGTGTAGGGTATCATATAGTTGGCCCCGCCCGACTTTTGAGCTTTCCTTACTGGTTATGGGTAATTTTGAGAGAAAAAACCTTGAAAACCTTTGTCCATTTCAAAAATGTACTACGTTTTGTGGGTAACCTATTATAAAAGCAGAGAATTTTTTTCGGCAAAATTTACTTCCATTTTTGGAAAAACAATATTCTAATCATTTGCAGTTAGATTCCCAAAAATCCGATCCAGCAGCATATTGCGTAACCACAGAAATAATGATTCTATGCTAATGGTTTCCTAATACCCGAAATCTAAGATAAACATTTATCAGTGGCGTAAAACTAACTTTAGCTTAGCATTTCGACATCTTTGTGGCCAAAGGCAAAATCGTAATGAAGTGAAATTTTAAATTGACATGCAATCTTAAATTACAAAACAGCCAATACATTAAAAAAAACATCACAGTGACATTGATTGACACAGTTTTGTGTTTGAAACGAGCAATCGTATCGATGTTGACAAGTTTTGAATTAACTTTTTGTCTTGTTGTTCCCCACCAAAAAAGGAGGATGTGAATAAATTTACATATCATTGAGACGGTTATTTATGGCTTCTGTTTGTTGATTTTTTGTTTCTTTTATTTCCTATTGCCAATAATGGAATGCCGTGACATTGTTTATGTGCTTTTTTTGCTTCGAGTAAAATTGGCAAATCATTGAATAAATTGCCAGAACAATGCACCACAATTGCTTTAGTCAATTGGGAACAAATGAGTACGAATTGGAAAGCATTGTTGTCTGTATGTGTGCACAGACATAAATTTGAAAACGTCTCTATATTCGGATGCAATAAATACAACTCAGAAGGACAGAAATGGCTTCCATTAGACAATACGTGTTGATGTACAGGACAACACTAATGGATTGAATTTTAGTTAGCAGGCTTTGAAAAAAACTCAAAACTTAGAGTGTTTACAGCTGCACAATCGGGCCAATGATGGGGATTTATAAAAAAAATTGCAGAGAACAGTTAGTCTTTACAAATATATTCACAGTGGCCATAATGTGATAAGAACAATATTTAAAAAAGTGATGTCTTAATATTTATAGTAACAAGTTGTTATACGAATTTTAATACCCTCAGCCATATGGCTAGTTATACCCCTAGCTATATCTGGCTAGATCACATCATTTGTCGGTCAATACGTGCCTAGTCGAAATAAGACCTAGGGTCTAAGTCTCTTTGGACCAAATCCGTTTTAGAATATTTGGAGAATCAAAATCGATTTCAATATAATATATCAAATAAAGTACTAGACCAAATTCCATCACACATTCCAAATTTCATTGAAATTGGAGATACATAGCGTATTAGGTGCATCATATACATAAAATCGGCCCAAAATATGGGAGCTATATCCAAATCTAGACCGATTTCAATATGTTTTTTTTTTGTTCCAAATTCCATTACACATTTTCAATTTGAAGACTATATCTATAACCGATCAAAAGGTATGTACAAAATCCAATTCTGATGCCATATCTACAGTTCCAAGTGGAATTTCAAAAATGTATATAGCCTATATTACTTTCAGGTGATGCTGTACCATATTTGTAGGAAAACCTATTCAGAGGTTTCTGAATGTAAAACCAGTAAAGAAAGTCCTAAAGTAGGGCGGGCCGACTTAATGATACCCTACCCCACTTTGCTAATTTAGTAGAGCTTCACATAACAATTAAAAGTTTTTATGGGAGAATTCAATCATACACGCTATGATTATAATTATAATTTAAAGTTCAAAGGACTAAACATGCCGAAGTATTTGTATCTTTTAAATTCGGACTTGTATTGCCCCTTTGGTGCAAAATTAATTTAAAATCAGATAGAGATATATATGGGAGCCATATCCAAATCTAAACCGATCTCGATAAAATGTGGCAAAGATATTTCTGAGCATTATTTCATATATTTCCCTGAATATCTTTGTTACGGAATGCATATTACGGCTGTGGGTAACAAATATAACAAATCGGATGAACAATATAGATGGGATCTATAGCTATATCTGAACCGATCTTCACCAAATTTGGCATGCTAGCTTCTAGACTGAATTCGCCATTGCCAAATTCCATCCCATTTGGACGAATATTAGACGTTTGGTGCACAATAAAAAGTAAATCGGACGAAGTTATATATAGGAGCTATAACCAAATCTGAACCGATCTCGATAAAATTTAGCAAAAGCATTTCAAAGCTGAGTTTGATATATTTGCCCAAATATTGTTGTTACAGAGTACATATTACGGCTGCGGAGGACAAAAATAACAAATCGGACGAACAATATATTTGGGAGCTATAGCTATATCTGAACCGATTTCGATAAAATTTGGCATGCTTATTTTCAGGCCTAATATGGTTGTATGTGCAAAATTCCATACTATTCGGGCTGATATTACACGATTTGCACAATAAAAAGCAAATCGGATGAAGATATATATGGGAGCTATATCTAAATTTTTACCGATTATTTCCAATTTCAATAGGGTTCGTCCTTGGGCCAAACAAATGTTGTTTGCAAAATTTCATCTCAATCGGATAATAAATGCGACCTGCATTTTGTTCACAAGAATACATGGACAGACGGACTGACATGCATAAATCAACTCAGAAAGTGATTCTATGCAGATCATCAAAAGGAACTATGGGTCTATCTCGTTTCCTTTTGCCTGTTACAAACAAATGCACAAAGACATAATACCCGACCACCTTGTGGTGTAGGGTATAACGAGTTATATTTTTTGTGTTTTAAGACTTTTGTTAAATTAATTAAAAATAACACTTTATTGTTTCAAAAAAAAAAAATAAAAAAAAAAAAAAATAAATAAAAAAAAAATTAAAAAATAAAAATAAAATAATAAATAAATAAATGGAATCCGTTGTTAAAAGTTGTAGTTATGCACAGTTAAAATTGAAAATCCAAGCACCTCGGATTTTCCCTATATTTACCGTTATAAAATAAATTTTCAAAGTGATCCAGAAAAATCAAAGCCATATTCGTCACCTGTGGGCTCCCACAAACTAGAATTGGAATTTGTAGCCAAATTAAATAAATCGTTTTTGCCCATATTTCGTAAGTTAGGGTGAAACCATAAATTGAAACAATCTAATAAGAACAATGAATTCAACAGCGTTGTTAATTAAGTACATGGTGTGTAAATATTAAATATCGGCCCTAAATTTCTAAGCATTGTTCTAATAATGGGTTTTTGACATTATTTGTTACACCCTTAAATTATGAACAATTTCGAATTGCCAAATAACATGTTATAAAAGTGGCTGACTTTTTATTAACTTTTACTTCCACATAGTTTTGTATTTCGTTCAGTAGTGGATAATAAATCAGTTCACACTCAAGTCACTCTTTTGTGCTAGGTGTAAGAATGTATTTTATGTGACACGCAAATAAAATCTAGGAAAGTAATTATGTCGAGATTTTTTGTGAATGATTAGCATTTAGAAATACCTTTTGTAAATTAATAAATTGGTAAAATTATGGTGACAGTAGTAGAAAAGCAACAATAACAAGTTACATTTTGTAAGGACTTTGCATGTTCGAAATGCTATACACGTAATGTGTATGACTTAAATCTCGAACCGTTTGTGGCACAGCGATTGAATACGAACTTTGGTTCTGGTGGTTTTGGAAATGTATTTTTGAAAGTCAAAACACATTAACTACGGTTCAAGAAGAAAATGACATATTGGACTTTGAAGAAATTAAAAGAAAAATCAAGTAAGCTAGTAAGGCCGACAATATGATGATAAAACACTACATTATGTTAGAAGCTTCCTTATGTCCAAATCCATTTTGGAAGATTGCGCTTTTGAAATTATGTCATAGAACATTGCCTAGATTTTACCATTCAGGGACATTTGTCCAATATTTACGCACTCCGTCGTGTTTTACAGCTTAGTAGAATCCAATGGTCATTCAAAATGCTAGACTTCTTGTTCTTAACATTCCTCTCATGCAAAATTCCGTGTCGTTTGGTTTCAATTGTGTGATCAGGAAAAGTTTTCTGTTTTTGGTTCATTTGAAACTTTAAATATTTTGCGATCATCTCCAAAGGCAAGAGGTTCCTCTGTCTCTCCAAATTTAGAGTCATCTATATAATTTGCTTGTCTACGATATTTGGTTATATTCGTCAACGAAATCAGCATAAATAAGTAAAAAAGCTGTAAGTTCGGCCGGGCCGAACTTCTAATACCCTCCACCATTTGGAACAAATTTGGCAATTAAAAAAAAAAATAAAAATAAAATCCTTTAAAAATTCTGCTGAAATCTTAAAAATACCGAATGTAGCCATATATTAGGGTCTATACGACGACTTGGACCTGCATAGGCAAATTTTGCCACAAGCTATTGCAATATTCAAATGCGAAACTTGAAAAAAAATCTGTTTATACTGTAGCTAAAATCATCAAAATACCGAATATAGGGAGGTACCATGGGGGTTATAAAACGTGGACCTGCACAGACAATCTTCTGGCATAGGCTGTAGTACCCATTACGATCTTCAAATACAAAATTTGAAACAATTCCGCTAAATAATGTCGATAAAATCATCAAAATACCTAATATCGGCGGGTACCGTTATATTGGGTCTATACGAAAACGTGGACCTGCACAGACAATTTACTGTCATAGGCTGTAGTATTCATTGCGAACTTAAAATACTAAATTTGAAATAGTTTCGGTAAATAATGTCTCTTAAATCATCGAGAGGTGTCGTTATATGGGGGATATACGAAGACGTGGACCTACATAGCCCTATTTCATTTCGTTCGAAAGCTAGAGTGATTTCCACAGACGGACAGACGGACGGGCATCGCTAAATCGACATAGAATTTTATGCTGATCAAGAAGATATATACTTTGTGGGGTCTAAAATGTATATTTCGAGGTGTTACAGGCGGAATGACAAACTTAATATAACCTACATACTATGGCGGAGGGTATAAAAAGCCAGAAGTTCGCCATTTGTGTATTTTGGATTTCGCCTTAAGGTAATTTTTATGATTTCGGTAGAATGGAAATGTTGGTATTTTTTCACACAAAGGTAGTGGTCTATTCAACCCGCTGTCCTAAACTCTAATTTCATGCGAGATTTCGTGCTTATTTGTGACCTTTATAACGGCTGCAAAAGAAACTAAATATTACCCGATCACCATTAAAATTGGAAGGCTTTTGCAGAGCCCAAAAATCTAACTTCCGCGTTAATTGATCTATAATTGCGACCTGTAGAGCAACTGCAAAATCAGGAAATTTTCAGTTTTTAGTCAATTTCAACTCCTAAATATTTTGTGATTATATCCGAAAGCAATAGGCTTCTATTATGACCATAACATCACCTTCATTCTTAATTTCATGAGGATCGGGTCATAATTGCGACCTGTAGCGTGATTACAAATTACCATTACCAGTCAAATTCATAATTTTACACTTTTTTTAATTTTATTAAATGAAAGCAAAAAATGTCGGAAATAACATCAAATTTTAGATTTCGATCATTTCTGCTGATGTTGCTGTTTTCACGGTAACGAGCGATGGTACGAAACACAAAAGATTTATTTACATTTAAATGCTGGAGTGCCCTAAGGATAGCCACTTGTGGTTTTCCAGCCGAATATAAATAAATCACACTATCACGCCTGAATTTCTTCACGAATAACTTATTTCTGGAAAATTCCTTTTGTACGCTTGTAAACAATATAATGAGCTGTCACTGGAATAATTTTAAGAGCTGCCGGACGAGTGGCTTAGAAATGGCAGCAGTCTGAAGTCGGTTGCAGTTTTTTCATCTCACCCTGTATATACGATATTTCCATATGCATTAAAAAGAAACAATCGAAAAATTCTCCGAGTCATTAGTCAAAATTTGATCTAATAAGGAAGGAACTTTGCAACGTGACTGTTCATACAAACCTTACGTCACATTTTAAATATACCCCATACCTGTGACAATGTTAGTTTCATTGCAGTCAATGATTATCCCATATAATAATAATTCTCATTTACTTCGTGTGATGACCAAAATATCAATTTTGCTTTTATACTCCGAGGGAGTCGTGCGGCTCGTCCGCAGTCTCGTTACTAGTTAGCCATGATCCGATCCAGCTCTTAGTGAGCTCTTGGCGCTTAGCGAGCTCCCAGTTTCATAACAAGTTCCCAGCTTCTTAACAAGCTCCCAGCTTCTTAACAAGCTCCCAGATTCTTAACAAGTTCCCAACTCTTAGCGAGCTCTCAGCGCTTAGCATGCTTTCAGCTCTGTAACTTTTTCAATCAACAATATTATTGAACAGTGTTATTATGTGTAAAATTAACCCCAAAAGACTCACAGTCTTTAAGATGTTTATTAAAAAATCATTGCGAAATATTAAATGTATCATCCTAAAAACGTTATTTATCCGTAAATACATGAAGTAAGATACACTAACAATTCTTATGATTTTTTTTCTCCACGTCTTTATTTTGCGGACAGTAAATGGAAATAAAACGCTTCACATTTTCTATGATCATTTGCATGTTTTGCAAAATGTTCCCGTAGTGGTTAAGAACATTTGCATATAAATATCTCTATTAGCGTTTGTATTTGCAACTGTTTTGCATGTTACGGCAAAATTATACAAAATTTGCAGAAACTATTATGATGTGGAATATATACGACAAAATATGGATAGTTGTTGAATATTTATATAGTTCCTGATGAATATAGAGTAGGAATATAATCGCTTCAAAATATTTTGCCATATTTTCTGTTTAAAATTAAGAATTTGTGTTGATCCTTGAAGGAGAGGTAGGGTTGTGTTGATGTAATATTGAACCACCTTATGAGACACCAAGTTGTGGGTTGGGATTTCTTTTTACTTTGGCAATGAATGCTTGTGTGCAAATTGTACTAATGACAAGCAGAAACAGATGACGCTTCATATTCAAAATTACAAAATAACAAAAAAAAATCGGTATGTATTAAATTTTAGAGACATTGTATCATTGACATCGGATTAACAGCTGAAACAAAAAACTTGAAACTTGAGTCTTAAAACAATTTGTACGATAGGTTATTAAAGGTATTAAATAATTGTATAATTCCTAAAATGGAGCTATAGCAGATAAACCTTTCGTTTTTCTTTCCCATGCCATGCAAATTATATTTTCTGCACATTTTCCCTATAATAAGAGTTATGCCTTTGGTTGCTCCACGACTTCCACATTTAAAGTCTTTAACAGAGCCACAAAGGACGATCACATAATCTCGGTCGTCAATTGTGACCAACTCTTCGATATACTTTTCCCGTACAATAGCAATGGCTTTGTTGATTGTGTGGTACGTCTTCTTGCTAATATTTCACGTGGTTCGATATCAATAACATCCCACTCTGCCCTAAAAACATTTATTATCTCTGGATGGAGCAACCCATACAATGTAACTATTCATCCAACCTTATTTTGTGAAATGACCGGACAGTGTCAAGTTCCGCAAACGAAAAGTCATCAGTGTCACAATAGTTTCCAGAAGTCATTATACCCTTCAATGTTGGGGGTATTGAAATTTATCATTCTGATTGCACTACCTCAAATTATTCATCGTATCCCCCATAAAATGTCGGCTAAAATAAAGATCGAGGCAATATTATTTGACGTAAAGCCTTGGCCTTTGAAAATCGTAACAGGTAACAAACCCTGTAAAAATAGTCTATGGTATGATATAAAGCTCATTTATCTGTACGGCCAACTTTACGATATTTTAAAGACTTGAACTGAATTCTCCTGGCATTTGCAGTTTAAAATGTAACTCATTCGATTATTAAATCCAGATAATTGTACCCTTAGCCATATGTCTACAGATGGTATATACCATTTGAAAACTTGCCCCATCGAAATAGACCCTAGGTCTCTTTAGACCAAATCCTTTCAGGAAATTTGGAGTCGATCTAGCGATGCCCGTCCGCCTGTCTATCTTGCTGGCTGGTGCACACGATCGTATCCGATTTGGTCCAAACTTGGTACACCGTAATATTTTTTGTCAAACTTAAATCGAGTTCGGAGATGGGCAATATCGGTCCACTCCTTATGGTACCTTCAGGGAGGTACCAGAAAGGGTGAATCGATATCTACAGTTTTCGCGACATTTGAAGAAAATGAAAGTGAATAGTTATAATTATTCGAAATTATGACGTTTTCTGGGGGAGATATCATTTTGAGCCTCATAGTTATTAAAAAAGTTGACCAGTTGTGAAGAGGTACCAGAGACAGTAGTTCGATATATTCCATATTAACACATGATCCTGTGTTGATAGAAATATTGGGATGTGTGAAATTAGAAGAGAATGGAGAAGAGAATTTTATAAGAGTTATAATTTTTCACAATTTTAACCATTTGTGGATGAGGTACATGATTGAGTTGGCCGATATTGTCCATTTTCACACCGGTCTTGGCACAAATATCGGGATTTGGAAAGTTTGCACAGAAATGGATGATATTTTCCAATCTCTGAACTCGATCTAAGTTTGACAAAAATATTACGATGTAATAAGTTTGGATAAAATCGGACACTCCCTTTGAGAGTTATGGTGCGCACCAGCCAACCAGACAGGCAGACAGACAGACGGATGGACATCGCTAGATTCCAAATGTACTGAAATGGATTTCGTCCAAAGAGACCTTGGGTCCAAAACTTTTATTTCGATAAGGCACGTTTTTGCTGTATCTAATGATATATACCCTTCCTAGCCATATGTCTGAGGGTATGAAAAGAAATTTTTCGCATTGCCAATTTAAATCTCAATGATGTATTTTGATAGCTTGTCTGATAATTAGATGTGATAAATGAAATAACAATTCATTATACCAAGACGAAGGACAAATTCAATTTTATTTATTTTTTGAAGCAGCCCAAGGGAGAACTTGTGTTCCACATCTCTTGGGGAAAAGTCTTATTTAAATTCACATAATTGCCATATTTTTTACTTCTTCATCCTAACATATACTTTTGTGGTTATTTCGTCACATGTTCGTCTTATACATTTTGCATTAAATTTACATATTTGATTATCAAGAGCTAACATGTGACGCTGACATAGAAAAGGTGAAGGAGTGTGGCATGTTATGTTAAAACTTATTTGCAACTCGATCAAAATACAATTCTTCGAATTTCCATATTTTTTTTGATATGTTTGACAAATTGTTACAAAATTGAAAAATTATTTTCATCGAATAATTGATTATTTCATTTCACATCCAGGGAAAGTTTACAAACGCTCACATGTGCATAAATAAATAATAATGGCAATATGCCCGAGGGGAATAAACATACATCTGGAAAAGATGTCATGGATTTTTGTCGATAAAAGTGATAAGAAATGTGTATTTATGCCGCAAAATATTTTATTCTTGATCAGCATAAAATTCTATGTCGGTTTATCAATATCCGTCCGTCTGTCCGTCTGTGGAAATCACTCTAGCTTCCGAACGAAATTAAGTAGGTTGATAAAATTTTACTCAAATGTGTATTATGTCTGCAGGACTTTTGGTATTGAAAATGGGACATGTAGGTCCATGTCTTCGTATAGCCGCCATATAACGGTTCCCCCCGATATTCGGTATTCTGATAATTTTAGCGACATTATTTACCAGAATTGTTTAAAATTTGGTATTTGATGTTCGTAATAGATACTACAGCATAAAACAGAAAATGGGTCATGTAGGTCCAGTTCTTCGTATAGCCCCCATATAACGGTACCTCCCGATATCCGGTATTCTGATGATTTCAGCGACATTATTTACCGGAATTGTTTTAAATTTCGCATTTCAAGTTCGTAATGGATACTACAACCTATGAAAAAAACTGTCTGTGCAGGGCCATGTTTTACAATTCCCATGGTTCCTCCTTATATTCGGAATTTTGATGATTTTAGCTACATTATAAACAGTTTTTTTTTCAATTTTCGCATTTGAATATAGTAATAGCTTGTGACAAAAGTTGCCTATGCAGGTCCACGTCGTCGTACAGACCCTAGTATACGGCTACATTCATTATTTTTAAGATTTTAACAGTATTTTTAACAGATTTTTTTTTTTGAAAATTGCCAAATTTGTACCAAATGGTGGAGGGTATTCAAAGTTAGGCCCGGCCGAACTTACAGCTATTTTAATTGTTATTATTTTTTTATATCCTCCACCATAGTATGGGGAGTATATTAAGTTTGTCATCCCATTCATAACACCTCGAAATGTATATTTTAGATCCCACAAAATATATATATTCTTGAAGAGCATAAAATTCTAGTGATGTCCGTCCGTCTGCTTGCCTGTCCGTTTGCGGAAATCACTCTAGCTTCCGAACAAAATGAAGTAGATTGATAAAAATTTACTTAGATGTGTTTAAGTCTGCAGGACTTTTGGTATTGAAAATGGGATATATAGATCCACGTTTTGGCACAGTTCCCATGTAATTGTATCGACAGATTTAAGGGTTTTAGAGTGTTTTTGTCACAATTTTAAACAGAAATTGCTGTAAAATGTCAGTTTATATTCTTAGTATGAGGGAAAGAAATGGGTGATGGAAAAGAGTGAAGATAGAATTATAAAGTGTAATCTACGGCTAAAGAAGTTGCCGTGACGTCTTTAGCCACTTGAATCTTTTGGCTAATTGAAGAATTACTGTAGGGTCAGTGTTAGAAAAAGAAGACAGATCATGTGACACAAGTTCCCCCACCAACCAG
The DNA here is from genome assembly GCF_030504385.1 of Musca domestica. Lineage (NCBI taxonomy): Eukaryota > Metazoa > Arthropoda > Insecta > Diptera > Muscidae > Musca > Musca domestica. The sequence goes on from NW_026712117.1 coordinate 1,513,893, forward strand.
AGTCTTACGTTAATGAGTGCTGGGCAGTGGCAGAGCAAGTGTTCGACTGTCTCAATTTCTTCATCATCTTGACAGATCCTACAGTAGTCAATGTCATCGCTATCCAATTTCGAGGTCATTGCCCTCACCTTACAGTGCTCTGTGATGATAGCCACCACAAGTTTTAAATCAGGTTTCGACAATGACAGTAGCGACTTTGTTCTCTTCTATGTCTGTGAATAACCTATAGGAAGTGGAACAGTGATAGTTTAACCGAGTTCACTACTTCAATGGCAGTTTATTCGGCCAATTAGCTTGGCCAATTCGTCTGTAGTCTCGTTGCCTGGAATATTATATTGGCCAGGAACCCAACAGAGCTTGATGGACAACCCAGTGTTTTCCAAGGCACTTTCGCAGTTCAAAACAACCCTTGACTTAATGTTGTAGAAATTTAAGGCCTTCAATGCCGCCTGACTATTGACGTATATAGTCACCGGACCGAACCTCACTATTCCTCGTGACCAGCAGGTCTGTGGCTTTTTTGACCGCAAAGATTTCCGCCCGGAATACGCTACAGTCGTTTCCAAGCTTGTAGGATTCACGAACATTAAGGCTATCACAGAAGACACCAGCTCCCGTTCCATATTCCATCTTTGAACCGTCGGTATAAACAGCTATGCCGTGGAAAGGTGGGTTGTTATGAGCCCAGGCGTCTCTGTTAGGTATGTGTAGGTGGGTCCAAGTCCAACCGCAGTGAAATATAATCACTTGTGTTGGCTTCCACTCCCACATTCCTTTCATGTCTTAGAATCGCAGAATGTCCAAAGGATTGACTGCGCCATTCGTTTAGTTCTCTGAGTTAAAGAGCACACCTGATTTCCTGTTCCTCTACATGAATGCTCGGTGGACTTAAGCACAGTAGGGTGTTCAGTGCTGCTTGAGGTGTGCTCCTGAAGGCACCTCTTTGAACTTTGTCAATGTATCGTAAGTAAGTTAACTTCTTAAGGGAGTGCCACCAGACTAGAGCACCATAAGATAGAATGTGACGAACAATTGACTCATACACCCATTTGATGATGTGTGGTTTGAGGCCCCAGGTTTTACCTATGGAATTCTTTCAAGAAATATCACCAAGTATTATATGAGACTCTGGTTTGAAACCAAGATTTCGATGACCTTCCTTCCAGGTGTTTAAATTACTGGAACAGCACGTATTCTTGTAGGATATTACAATTATTTTTCTTAAAATTTAGCGTTGTATCCTTTTTCCCTTTGTATATGTCCTTTTTACTCTTTTGTCATTCTCATGAGTGACACATGAACCACTTAAGCACACAACCTGTTCTGTCGCATGTGAAAGTATTTCATACGACACGCAAATAGCTGCAATTTATATGCACTCTGAGGTCAGCTCCTTTGGGTGGCTGGTTGATTGAATATTTAGCATTTCATTTGCATTTTAAGTTGGCAAGTTGTGGGTGTAAGGAAGTGGCGGAAAGTAAAAAACAATATAAGTGGCTTAGTTTGCTATCCATAGTGCTGGTTCTACACATTGTGTATGTCTATTACGTGCGGAACATACACTATGTATAAATAACTAATTTTAGAAATAAGCCATAACTGGGCTTTTGTGGAAGATAGTTTTTGCAATTTTTTAAGGGAAAAAAATTGAAGTCGTACTACGTGCATTAAAATAGTTCAAAGGTTCATTGGAAGTGGTATAAATTACGTCTCTTAAATAAATATAAATATATAGTTAAATGGTATTGCGAATAGAAAAATTAAGGCTGAGATGTTTGGAAGAATCTGGATAGTTGAATAAAAAATGTTGAGGAAAGCGGAAGTTATAATTGGAAGTATAATCTAATGGTCTAAAAACAGTTTAATCGATGACAGATTTTTGAAGTTTTTTGAATGAAATTTTAAGCCACCATAGACCAAGTCTTATGTTGGATAGTCACATTGACCTCAACAAATATTCAAAAGTATTTAGAATTTTATACCAAGTCTTAAAAAAGGAGATTCAGATTTTGTATTGAAGCGAATGAAGGTGCCCAAACATTTGAAACAATTTAAATATTTTTTCTCGAATTTCTATTCATTTGCATAAAATGTACCATGAAATAAAATTCTCTCAGGCACAAGGAAATATGTATGGACTTTTATTTGTGTTTTTTTTTTTTTTGGCAATTTTTCTTTCTTTTTCAAATTAAAATCGGTAAGAAAATGCCATTGCTATTTACAAGTTTCACGAAATGTCCCACAGAGAACATTAACATAGTAATGTCTTAGTCACTGTTTTCTTACATCAGCTTTGCGAATTTCAGCAAAAACTTGGCAACACAATTATCCCGTGGACAGTAATTTAGAAAATACTGACTACTGTTGAATATTCATATTAATGTAGATGAATATAAATCACTAATTATTTTGGGTGAGATTTAAGAGGAATTTTCTAAGAAAAAAGTTTAGGTCGTACTTGTTTTTTTTTATTATCTCACATTATTTTAAAAACTCATGTTTAAAATTTAGTTTTTGGTATATTTTTGAAACTTTTGGTATCGAACTTCCTAAAACGGTGTAAAATATTGTCCTTCGAAATTTACTTTGTATACCCTTCACCACATAGTGGTAAAAGTATTATGTCTTTGTGCATTTGTTTGTAACATGGAGAAGGAAAAGAGATAGACCCATAGTTACTTTTGAGGATCTCCATAGAATCACTTTCTGAGCTGATTTATGCATGTCAATCCACGTATTTTTGTAAACAAAATGCAGGACGCAATTATTATCCGATTGAGATGAAATTTATTAGTTTGGCCCAAGGACGAGCCCTATTGAAATTGGTGAGAATCGGTTCAAATTTAGATATAGTTCCCATATATATCTTCAACCGATTTCGGGTTAATTTTGCAGCAAATGCCCAATTTGAATTTTGGTACATCCGACTGAATTCGGTGTAGAAACAATTACATTAAATTTGGTAAAATTCGGTTCAAATATGGCCATAGCTCTCATATATATATTTCATCCGATTTGGTGTTTAAGGAAATCACATTCATAATATGCTCTCCACAACAAGGATATTTGATACCGGAGCTCAAAAATACTTATCGAGATCGGTTTTGATTTTTATATATCTTCGATATACATCTTCATCCGATTTAAGGTTATTGTCCACCATATATGCAATATTCGCCCAAATTGGATAGATTTTTTTAATATTTATCCAAATTTTTACATTTGGTGAAACTGGGTCCGGTATATTTATTTATAGTTGGTATGATTTACTTCACATAAATTCACAATATAAACTTTTTGTTACGGGAGCTCTACTAAATACGGGTGGAGAATGGTGTAGGGTATCACATAGTCGGCCCACCCGACTTTTAACTATTCCTTACTCTTTTCTAGCCTATTTTGTAAAACATCGCACTTAAATTCCAAAAAATTAGTTATTTTTTTAGTGATCAATATTCAATCCTGATATGAAAAAATCTATTCAATTTGGGTGATATTACATATATGGTGAACAATAACCGTAAACTCGGAAGGAGAAGTATATCGAAGCTATATAGAAATCTGAACCGATCTGTATGAAATATGGCAAAGGTATTTTCGTGCAGTTTCTGATGCCCGGTACCAATGATTTTTGTTGTGGCCTGCATAGTACGCATGTGAGGGATTTTAAAACCAAATCGGATTAAACATGTACAGGGTTGCCCATATTCGACGGACCTTTGGGCCCATTCCAATCGACGAGGCTTGTCCGCAGGCAACATTCTTTGCGTCAATTGAATTTTGTACGGGAACAAATGCAAATCAGTGCGAATAATCCGTTGTAAAGTGGACCGAGCCATGCCCAACTGCTGAGAACGGCGTTTTTGGGACGTTCTTGGGGACCTCTCAACACTGGCTCGTACGGCAGCGATATTCTCGGCCGATCGCCTTGGTCGACTTTTATATGGCCTCTTCGGATTAGAAAGAGCCTTACCAGTCGAAAATTTTTCGTATAAACGCTTAATGGTGTTCTTAGAAGGCGCACTTCTCACATTTTTAATGTTTTAAAAGCACGTTGAGTTTTCACAGTTGACTTCTTGTAAATTTCAACTATTTCGCGTGGCGTGTATTGGTTCATGGAAAAAATCTGCTTGGACTGACGTTTCAAACGCGGTATGTCATTAAGCGATGTGACATCTCTGTCAAAAGTTATGGCGTTGCTAGATAGGTCCGTCGAATATGGGCAACCCTATATATGGAAGCTTAGATATATCTGAATCGATGTTCACCAAATTTGAAACACTTGCCCCTAGGCTAAATAAATCCATATGTTTCAAATTTCACTCTATTTGGGCTGACATTAATCATTTGGTGCACAGCAAACATGAAATCGAATAACGATATATATGGGAGCTATATCCAAATTTGAACCGATTTGGCAGATATATTTCAGAGCTGTATCTGATGTCTGGTGCCAAATATTATTGTCATGCAGTGCATATCAAATCGGGTGAACAATATATATGGGAGCAATATAGGTGTATCTGAACCGATTTTCACAAAATTTTAACATACTCCCCTCTAGGCTTAATGTGGTCGCATGTGCCAAATTCAATAATATTTGAGCTAATATTATATATTTGATGCACAGTAAAATACAAATTGGATAAAGATGTATATGGAATAAACTAAACTCCGACTGAGACTTTCGAAATTGATTTCCGTCAAAATTTAGAGGGATATTAATTTAGGGGAACGTACAATTAACATAAAACCCTCGGCCGTCCGAAAATTATGTACCATCTCGAAATATTGGTTTCCAACATAGGAAAATATATATGGATTTTCCCATCTCGCTATCTATGTATGTCCGTCCGTCCGTCTGTCCCTGTTAATTTTTAATCACGCTACAGGTCGCAGTTATAGACCGATCCTCACGAAATTGAAAATGGAGGTGGGGTTATGGTCAGAATAGAACCCTATTGTTTTAGGAGATGATCGCACAATATTTAGGTTGAAATGGACGAAAAACTGAAAAATTTCCTGATTTTGCAGTTGCTCTACTGGTTGCAATTATACCCAATCGACGCGGAAGTTAGCATGGGGCTAGAGCTTAGGGCTGGGCAGAAGCCTTCTAATTTCTTATTAAGTGAACGTTATTTCAATGTTTTTTTTTTCATAATACTCTACGATAACATGGCAGACATATAAATATTTAACGTAATTGAAAATATCCGATACATGTACATTTTTTATTTCATTTCATTTACAATATTCTACATTGTCTCTCATACATTTTTATTACATACGCACATACAAATGTATGTACAAACAGACAATGGCCATCACTTGGACAGCAAATATAAAAACAAATTCGAAAAAATAACATTTCACTTACTTGGCATCATTTATGCTATCCAAATTATCCTTGTTTTCGATTATACCAGTTAGAACACCAATAATATCCGTACGGTTGAGGGTGTGCAGCAGACTTATATTTACAATGGAGATAAGCTCAAAACGCTTCACAGCCAGAATGGTGCAATTCACCAATAATTCTACATCCACATTTTCCGACATGTTTTTTTATTAATAGTCCTTGTTTTATTGAACAGTAATTGTTTTGGTAGTTATCATTATTTTAATTATTTTTGTATGTAAATCATTTAACACAGCACATTTCCATTTCATTCAGAAATTATTTCCATTTTTAATTGAATATTTTCCAGATTTTGATAACATTGAAAATTTGTTATGTTACATCCATTGATTTTTCTGCAATGACTCACTTGTTGTTGTTTGTTTTCACATTTTTCATTTCTCAATTCATTTTTGTTGCATTTCAATTCATCATTAATTCAAAAACTGCATTCATGTTGATATACATTAACATGTTTTCTGCATTTCAAATTGCTGCTGTTGTTTTTCATTTTGAAGTTCGAGGATATTTAAAAATTCTAGCACGTTACTTCCTACACAGTATATGCTGTCATACCACATGCCATGCTTATAGCGGACTGCTATGGTGGCAATATGTATGTATAATACACACACATATATATGCATATGAACATCTATCTCTCCTTCTGCATTGGAACTGCAAACAAATACCGAGGAATAATAACAAAAATAACACAACTTGCACTTGTTGAAAGTAATTTCACATTTCACTGGATATTTTGAAATAGCAGTTTTAATTCACATTTGGATGACAGTTATATCGCGTATGTCATTTAATACAGCTGCATATGTTCGCGAGTGCATGTATGAGTTGGCGGTTGCAAAACATGAATGTGGAGTTATTTTCATATGTGTATGCACATAAATTATGGAGCGAGACTATTAATTTCACACTATACCGCAATATGGGGGGTTAGATGATGTCAGTAATTATGGGATTCTTTGTACAGGCATATATTTATAGAGTTTTTGTTTTCAAAGTCATGCAGATTTTTTTCCTTAATATATTATTAGCCTGTTCAGCAAACTTATTTTTCTTTCAATTGCAAAGCAAATGACAGAAAAATAGATTTTTCAGTTTTCGTACTTAAGTAAACAAAAATAACTTTTTTTCTACTGTTGCGCTTCTTCGTTATTCTAAATTCTAACCCTACGCAAAATCAGGCGCCAGTTAGTATATTATTATGACCTGAGAGACTATAATATCAGAAAATTCTATTTTTGGTCAATTTCAAGCACAAAAGGTTTTTATTCTGACTGTAAGCCCGACTCAATGCAAAATTTCGTGAGGTTTGCGTCATTATTGTGGCCTGTAACGTGATAAATTGGGGAGTATGAAAGTTTGCTGTGGGGACTACTTACAAAAATTAGTAAATGTAGTAAACTTGGGTTCGCATTAGCCGGTGCCCGATATACTCAGAAAGTCATTAGACATACCCATTATTATGGAGGAGGCTACAGGAAAAGGTTGATCTATCCAGCAATAACATGGAAGGAGTTTGAGCCGGAATAAAAGGTAATGTAAACAAGTAAAAAAACAGAAAGTTCGGCCGGACCGAAAAAAATCCGTTGAAAAATACTGCAAGAATCATACAAACACCGCATATAGGGAGTTAACGTTATATTGGGCCTTTATGTGGACGAGGACCTGTAAATGCAATTTTCGCCATAGTTCATTACGATAATCAACAAAATACCGAATATATGTGCCGTTATATGGGGTTATACGAGGACGTGGAAACATGTATGCAATCTTCTTTCATAAATAGTACCCGTTGCGAACTTCAAATTGTAAATTTTAAACATTTTCGGGGAAAAAATTATGAAATACCAAATACTTGGAGGTACAGTTATAAGGGGAATATATCAAAACGTAGACCTACATTGACTGTTCTCACACTTACTCTAATGTTAGGATGGTGTGGGCCGATATATTCAATTTTCGCACTTGCTCTTACATAGGTGGGAGGTAGAAACTCCAACGTTCTTTTTTAATATAGATCCCATCATCACCTACAACATTGCCAAAAACTTTCCCTGCATAAGCAGGCCGCCCTGCTAACTGTACTCTCTCTCCCTCTAGAATCCCTTCCTTCACCTTTTTCTATATCATTCCTATCACCAAAAACTACATTTTTCCTACGATGAACACAATGAACTAAATGGTACCTCAGTTCTCTCCTTACCGAAAATATTAATATATGTACTTCATTTGTTATACTCCCACACACAATACACACCACAAAACAATTTCGATTTCATTTCATTTCATTTTTTTTTTTGAACCGGGTTGGCATTTTTATAGCTTTTTAATTTCGAAAACATGATCGAAACTTTTAAAATATTTTGAATAGAGTGAAACTCTCATTTATAAGAGAACGTTAAGCAATTCATATTTTTGTGTGGAGTAGTCGAACACTATAAGAGTGCAAAGTAATAAAGTTTATGTTCAATTTAAACATAAGCCAATATGTCCAATTTTTAAATCCATAAAACAGACAGAAACCAGTAAAGAAAGTCTAAAAGTCGGGCGGACCAACTTTCTGATACCCCACATCACTTTGCATGGTTAGTAAATCTAACCAGAACAAATAAACGTTTTTATGGGGAATTTATATACCAACTATGAATCAATTTCTACTAAACTTGACGGAGGCATTTGTGTCTGAACCAATATTCGTCAAAACTCATCCTGTTTGAGCTGATATTACATAGTTGGTGCACAAAAACCGTCAAATCGGATGAAGATATATATGGGACCTATATCCAAATCTGAAAAGATCTCTATAAAATTAAGCAAAGGTATTTCTATGTTGTATCTGACCAATTATCGTTGTTGTGGGGAGCATTTTACGGGTGTGAGGGACTTAAATACAAAATCGGATGAAACATATATAAGGGACTTATAGTTATATTTTAATCGATTTTTACCAATATGGATACACTTTCTTACACGATGATTTCATTCGTAGGTGCCAAAATCCATTCCATTCGGGCTTATATTAACTATTTGGTGTTCAATAAACTTGAAATCAAGTGAAGGCATGGTAGCTGCATCCAAATCTGATCCGATCCCGTATATCGGCCGTGAAGAACAAAAATCGGATTTAAAATATATAGCTATATCTGAAGCGATTTCCACCAAATTTGACATACCTATTTCTAGGATAAATTTAATAGTATGTGCCAAATTTCATCCGATCTGGACTAATATTACACATTTGGTGCACAATAAAAAACATTAACATACATTAATTTTGTCATTTCGTTTGTAACTCCTCGAAATACTCATGTCAGACCCAACAAAGTATATATATTCTTGATCAGCGTAAAATTCTAAGTCGATTTAGCGACGTCCGTCTGAATGTCTGTCTCTCTGTTGTAATCACGCTGTCTTTCGAACGAATTTAGATAGAGGGCTAAAATTTTGCTCACATGTTTCTTTTGCCAGTAGGCAGGTTAAGTTCGTAAATGAGCCATGCAGGTCCACGTTTTCATATAGCCCCCATATAACGGTACCACCAAATATTCGGTGTTTTGATAATTTAAGCGACATTATTAACTGGAATTGTTTCAAATTTGCTATTTAAAGTTCGAAATGGATACTACAGCCTATGACAGAAAATTGTCAGTGCTGGTTCACGTCTTCGTATAGGTTCCATATATCAGTACCTCCCTATATTCGGTATTTTGACGATTTTAGGTACAATACCCACCAACATCGTTTGAGATGTCGTATTTGAACTTCGTAATGGATACTACAGCCTGTGACAGAGAATTGTCTTTGCTGGTCCAGGTCTTCGCACAGCTCCGATATATCGGATTTGATGATTATAGCTACATTATTCACCGTTTATTTCAAGTTTCGAATTTGAATATGGTAATGGCTTATGACAAGCAATGCCTATGTAGGTCCACGTGGTATAGACACCAATATAACCGCTAAATTTGGTATTTTTAAAATATTAAAAGAATTTTTTAAGGATTTAATATTTTAAAATTTCTAAATTCGTTCCAAATGGTGAAGGGTATTCCAAGTTCGGCCTGGCCGAACTTACTGCTTTTAAACTTGTTATTCTGTTGTTTTTTATGAGTTATTAAATATTTCATCAGATTTCCTTGATCGCCAAATGCCGTATTTTTTATAACATTAAATTCCAAAATTCGAATTTATTCAAAAATCCCTACATTGCCCAGAATTTTTTTAAATCGATTTTAAAGTCGAAATATTTTACGAAATTGAACGCGTAAGGATTTTTATTTAATTTTTGTTTTTTTTTTTCGTATATTCGTTATTGAAGGATTTATTTACGACCACTTTGTTTCAATAAACTTTTGAAAATACAAGATTTTCTTTTGTTTTTTGTTATTATTTCACAAAAAATGTAAAAAATATATGATATATATGATCAAAATTATATATATATTTTTGGATATTTTTGTTTTCGCATATTTTTATTTTTGCATATTTTTATTTTTGCATATTTTTGTTTTTGCTTTTTGTTTTGCACTATTATCTTTATTTAACTTATTTTCCACTAAATATATTCATGGTTAATAGAATTATGTTTGTTATTATTATTAATATTAATAATATTAATTTATTATTTTTATTTGTGATTGTGATATTATTATTATTATTATAATTATTATTATTATTATTATTATTATTATTATTATTATTATTATTATTATTATTATTATTATTATATTATTATTATTATTATTATTATTAATATTATTATTATTATTATTATTATTATTATTATTACTATTATTATTATTATTATTATTATTATTATTATTATTATTATTATTATTATTATTATTATTATTATTATTATTATTATTATTATTATATTACTATTATTATTATTATTATTATTATTATTATTATTATTATTATTATTATTATTATTATTATTATTATTATTATTATTATTATTATTATTATTATTATTATTATTATTATTATTGTTATTGTAAAACACTAAAATTCTATGGTCATCCGGCTGAAATCAATTAGTATTACTTTCTGTTTTAATGTGTTTTATTTTCTTTTTTTGTTTCAAATTATTTCCTCTTAATTGCATTGTTGTTGATGTTGTGTTATTTTTCCTCCATTACTTCACATTTTATTTTCTTACATTATTCGACAAGCATCAAACTTTGTATATTTCCTTTTCTTTTCAATTTTAATTCTTTTTTCTCAATTGCGTAAAGAAATCACTTTCAATTAATTCAAATTAAATTTCTAATTCTTTTCTGTTAGATTTTACATTTTAACATTCTTTTGAATTTGCACTGTGTTATTGTTGTTTAATTATTGTTGTTATGTTATACGGTGAACACGCGTTCGCTTTGTCATTCAACCGTACCGTTAATGTTGACAACCGAATTGAAACTGAAAGTTCATTCATTGAAATGATTCGTGGCAACTGAAACCATGAAGGGATTTTGGGGGAAATGTCAAAATTTATGTTAACGAACGGAAAAGGAAAAACAACCTGTTGTTGTGTGCTGAGAGAAGACATAGTATAATACTTTGTTCTCTATGCGGCATTTCTTTGTTATACACAATGGGAGAACGGCTCTCATTTTATGGGAACCCACCAATTGTGTGGGTTGATGTGATGTGTGAACTGTGAGTAACAGCATCGGCACTGTAAGTTGCTATAAAAATGTTACGGACTTATGTTGGTAACCGTATCCTTTATCCTTACTTACATTGTGGAAATGTAATAAACATCGGTGATTAATACTGTTATTTTACCATTTCTGTAATAAATAAAATGAAATGAAAATACGGAGAATATTAGAATTTTACTTGTTGGGGAAATTATACTCTGCAGGGTAAAAAGTGAGAATTAGAATGTATTATTAAGGAATCACCAGTTAACATATCGAAATAATGTATATAAGTGTAAAGACAAATCAAGTCAGTTATTCCATAACAGAACTTCGTTTTCTTTGTATAGTGTTTGGAATAACTCTAGTTTATTGAAAAATGTCGACGTTTTTTCCAGAGGTAGGCATTTGTAAAAGCTCGGTTTATATCAGAATAACATTTCATTAGAAAAGTCACAAAAACAGAATTTCACAAAAATTATTTATAAGTATTATAAATAGTTCGGCCGGGCCGAAATTTGAATACCCTCAACAATTTGGGACGAATTTGGAAAAATCCGTTAAAAATTCTGTTAAAGTCTTAAAAATACCGAATATAGCCGCTATATTTCGGTCTATACGACGTGGACCTACATAGGCTTTGCTTGTCTTAAGCCATTTCCGTATTCAAATTCGAAACTTGAAATAAACGGTGAATAATGTAGCTAAAATCATCAAAATACAGTGTATAGGGAGGTACCATTACATCGGAGTTATAAGAAGTCCTGAACCTGTAGCTGTAGCATCCATTATGAACTTCAAATACGACATCTCAAACAATTTCGGTGAGTATTGTACCTAAAATCGTCAAAATACCGAATATAGGGAGGTACTGATATATGGGGCCTGTACGAAGACCTGGACCTGCATAGATAATTTTCTGTCACATACTCTAGTTCCCATTACGAACTCTACATACTCACTTTGAAACTACTCCGGTGAATAATGACGCTAAAATCATCAATATACCGAATATTGGGAGGCACCGTTATATGGGGGCTATACGATGACGTGTACCTGCACAGACAATTTCTTAGGTTGTAGTATCTGTTTCGAACTTCAAATACCAAATTTGAATCGGGAGGTACCGTTATATGAGGGCTATATGAAAACGTGGAACTGCATTGCCCGTTTTCAATGCCAAAAGTCCTGCAGACATAGTATACATTTGAGTAAAATTTTATCAATCTACTTCAATTCGTTCGTAAGCTAGAGTGATTTCCCCAGATGGACAGACGGACGGACATCGCTAAATCGACATAGAATTTTATGCTGACCAAGAATATATATACTTTGTGGGGTCTAAAATGTATATTTCGAAGTGTTACAAACGGAATGACAAGCTTAATGTACCCTCCATACTATGGTGGAGGGTATAAAAATAGAATAAATTATGAACTCTACACACCGAATTTTAAGCTATTCCGCTAGAAAGTGATGCAAAATCTCAAAATATCGAATATCAAGAGGTACTATTATATGGGGCCTACACCAAGACGACCGATATAGCTCATCTTCGAACTTGAAAGCTCATCTTCGACAAAAGACAACTACATGCTAAATTTAAGCCTCCTATCATATGCCTAGCGTGATTACAACATACGGATGGTCATGGGTAGGTCACTTAGAATTTTTCGATGATCATAAATATATAAAATATTGTTGAATCTAAAATTATTATTTAGGTTAGTTACAAACTTAATCAACTCTCCATTTTATGTATGTGGAGTGCATATAAAAATAATATCTAAATATCTGCAGAAAAATCATTCATGTGTAGCCAAAACGAAAAAATTACACGTTGGGCGCCAAAAGGTTTCAAGTTTAGATTTAGCGCTAATAATCTTATAATATGAAATTCAACTGTATTAATTTCGTGTTGTACGTTGGATTACATTTGTGTTAATATTATTATTATATCTTCCAAAGGAAATCCCAAGTTGGGCGCCATTAAGTTTAAAGCTCATTGTACACGTCAAACATTATTTTGACAATTTGCAACTGTCAACATAATGGTGTAGGCAATGGTACATTTAAATTGTTTTATATTTTCAACTTCAATGGAGAATGGCTTCCTGTAAATTCGGTCTAACAATGTCAACAACCTTATCAGACAATCTAAAGTAAAATCTTCTTTTGAAAATTTCCGCTTATAAAGTTAATGAACTGTAAAATGCATAATTCATCAAAAGTATTCAACCGGTTATGATGTGATATTTTTTTGTTTTTATTTTATGCTTTTCCTTATCATGATTTGTTGTTTTTTACATGGAAACAAAAAAATACAAGTTTCTTTATGAAAACAATCCGCATTCTTATCCTTTTGGTTTGGGATGAAAAAAGAAAATAAAGAAAATCTTTAAGTACGTGCTTCCAGTCTGAGAAGAAATAATGAGGAAAAAGAAAAATTAAAAAGGATAAAATTATATACTTTTTATTTCATAATAACATCTGAGAGCTTTAAACTTTCCATTCATGGAGTGAATAGTGAATTAAGTATTAAGCAATCTGAAAGCGATTTAGAGAAAATCCTTTTGGAACCTTGTGTAGTTTGGTGCACTGCAATGTGCTCTAACGCAGCCAATGACCTTATCAGACAGTATAAAATTAAACTTCCTTTGAATAGCCCTGCTTATAAAGTTAATGAACTGTGAAAAGCATAAATCTTCTTGAGCATTCAACGAGTTATCATCATTATTTTCTCATAATTATGAGGAATTTCTTCGTTAAATGGTTTCTTCTCCGCAGTGAAGACAAACAGCAAAGTTCAATTAACAGAACAATCTGAACAATAAACTTTTTTTTTTTGCTTTATTCCCATTAAAAGAGCAAATGGAGAAAATAAAGAAAATCTCTCAGTCTGAGAAAAAGATTTAATGAATAAAACACAAAAAGAACAAATTAAATGTTGTTTTTGTGGCATAAGAATTCGTGACAATTTAAATGATTTGGATTATGACGTGATATTTTGCAAGGATGATTTTAAGGTAATTATTTGTGATGAATGCGATAAAGCGAGAGACGGAGTCTTAACAGACCAGTAGCAGTAATCGAGACTGGCTCGTCCGCTCTCTCGTAAATCCTATTTGTGCCTTTCGGCGTTTAAAACTAGATATGGCGTGCATTTCTGTAATAAGAAGTGTTTTTCTTTTATTATAATCAGAAACCTGTATATGTCTATTAACGGTGCAAAAAACTACTTTCTATCAAAAGAATTAAATAGTATATCACTGATGACTTATTCTGTATTGTTTGACTCATTGTAGTAAGGGTATTATGACTTTGTGCTTTTGTTTGCAAAATGGATGCCTTTGATTGTAACTTCTCAGTCGATTTATGCATGTCAGTCCGGTTGTCCGTCTGTTCATGTATTTTTGTGAACAAACTGCAGGTCGCAATTATTATCCGATTGAGATATAATTTTCCAAACAATATTCGTTTGGCCCAACACTATTGAAATTGGTGAGAATCGGTTCAAATTTAGATATACAGGGTGAGATGAAATGCGAAGAACTGCAACCAACTTCAGACTGCTGTCATTTCTAAGCCACTCGTCCGACAGCTGTTAATGACAGCTCATTATATTGTTTTCAAGCGTAGAGATAGTTCGAAAAGTAAAGAAGCAGAAATGGTTCGAACAGTAAAGAAGCGACTTGATCGAAACCCTCGTCGTAGTGGCCGAAAAATGGCTCGCGAGCTGAACATATCGCAATATTCCATTCGGCAAATATTGAAAGATGAGCTCGGGGTAAAGCCATTGAAATTCCAAAAAGTGCAAGAACTTACATCGCAACAGAAAGAAAATAGACTCAAAAGAGCTAAAGAGTTGCTTCGCTTGGCCGAAACTGGTGAACTGAAAAAAGTCTTGGGCACGCAAACATTTTCGCCGCAGACCTTGGACATTCCAAGAGGACTCAGCACCATCGCACTCAGCACGCGCCACCCAAGAATGAATACAAAATGAGGTTCCTCGCTTCATTTCCAGCGCAAAATGGGCCGGAAATGGGCCAAAGTACCCGAAAGCAACATTCGGCAGCGTGTGACGGTTTCATTGAAGGCCATAATTCGTACCATAGGGGACCAATTTGAACAAATCTAAACTTATTCTAAAATTTGATGCTATTTCCGACATTTTTTGCTTGCATTTAATTAAATTTAAACAAGTAAAAAAGCAGTAAGTTCGGCCGGGCCGAACCATTTGGAACGAATTAGGAAATTTTCAAAAAAAATCTTAAAAATACCGAATATCGTAAAGTGTCGATATATTGGGGTGATATACAATATTGTGGACCCATGCAGATAAATCTACGCCTGGGGGTAAAGTACTCATAATGAACTTCAATTCCATTGAGAAATCTGGTTAAAATCATCAAAATACCGAATATCGTGGATACCGTTATATGAAGGCTATAAGATATTGTGGACCACTATAGACAATTATCTGGCGGGGGTAAAATACCCACAAGGAACACCTTCAGACAATTTCATTGAAAAATGTGACTAAAATCATCAAAATACCGAATGTCGGTGGGTTATGGGGGCTATACGATATCGTGGACCTATATAGACAATTCTCTTTCAGGGTGTAAAGTGCTCACAAAGAACTCCTTGTGTAGAATTTCAGACAACTCTGTTGAAATATGTGGCTAAAATCATCAAATTACGGAATATCGAGGGGTACCGTTATATGGGAGCTATACGATATCGTGGACCGATATGGTACATCTTCGAACTGCACCTGCCTGCAGACAAAAGAGAAATCTGTGCAAAATTTTAGCTTCCTATCTTAATTCGTTTCGACTGTAGCGTGATTACTACGGACGGACAGACGGACAAAAGGGCAGACGGACGGACAGGGCTAAATCGTCTTAAAATTTTTCGCTGATCAAGAATATATATACTTTGATGGGTCTAAAGTTATTATTTCGATGAGTTACAAACGGAATGACGAACTTAATATACTCTCCATACTATGTATGATGGAGGGTATATAAAATATGTACAAATTATGGCGTTTGACTTAGTTTCATGTATATGTTCTCCACAACAATGATATTTGGTACCAGATATCAGATACAGCTAAGAAATACCTCTGCCAAATTGTATCGATATCGGATCAAATTTGAATAAAGCTTCCATATATATGTATCTTCATCCGATTTCACGGTAATTGCACACCAAATATGTAGCTCTGTTTTCATTCTCCGAAACTGAGACAGCAGTCCCTCTTCAGTTAGCTGGAAGACCGTCTGTCTGCCTGTCCATCTGTGGAAATCACTTTAATTTTATCACATTTTATACATTTTGTAGTTATTCTCTAAGTCCCGTCACCTTAAATGTACAAAAGGGTACTTTATAATCAAAAATGTGAATCGTATATCAGTTATGACCAAAGCTGCCATTTTAACGATTTTTCAGTCTAAAAATGGTAAATGCCGATATTAGCCACACAAAATTACGACATTTTAATGATCGACAAGAATTGCCTCATATTTTACGTCACTAAAATTCGAAGAACATATTTTCGGGTGCAAAAGTATAATATTTTATTTACACCATGAATAGACAAAATTTTCTATTTAAGCAGTCTCAATAAAATATTGTTTTAATTTAATCGTAACCCCATCTAGAATTAATCTTCTTTGTCGTTTGCTGTTTCCTCGACAACTTCTATCCTTAAATAAAACCACGCAATCACCAACACGTCTTATTATTATTTTTGATTTGAGAGTAATTGAATTTTCAACATTGTCCCCATCAATTGAAAATCCAATTTTGCAACAGCAAGAAAATCTACAATGGGTTTATTAACCGTACTTCAACAGCATGTGCATGTGTGGGTCTTCCGGTTAAAGGTTATGAACTTCGAATTGCTCGTTTTGAACAAAAGTTAATGTAAAAGTTTTTTTCCTGCCTCTTGTGAGAAAAAAAGGCAATGACACTCCAAGAAAGAACAAGTGAATTCGAAATTCAGCGGGGAAATTTCTTTTTTCGCTTTAACGTGGCATGTACGTATGTGCATGGAACTTATTCATGGGTTATTGTACTCGATGTTGAAAAGTTTATTGAAATATCTGAGATTGTTGCATGTATTTTTTTAACACATAAAGGAATACCGTCAATTCCTTGTTTGAGATCTTATTTCAAATATTTGTTGTGTGGAAAACATTCATGCAATATTTACGTTTTTAGCCCGATTCTTCTATGTTTCTAAAAGAGGAAAATGTTTGTATGTTTGTTTGTATTGGTAGATTCAAAAACCGCTAAACTGATTTTCCTGAAATTTTCCAGTCTTCAAATTAGGAATGAGTAAGGTACAATGGTACAAAAATAAATTTGCAATAAATTTGGGTGTAGTCCAACATATATTTCTGGCCGATTTCACATATTTGATGCACCAAACGGGATATGTATGTCCGATTTCACTGAAACTCGGAAGGAGTGACGAAATTCGATACAAAAATAAATTTTCCAAATTATATTGAAATCTATTCAGACTTGCATATAGCTCCCATATATATTTTCGGTCGATTTCACATATCTGATTCACCAAACATGATATGTATGTTCGATCGCAATAAAATTTGGAATGAGTGATGGAATTCGGTAGAAAAATTAATTGGACAAATTATATTGAAATCGGTTGAGGTTTTGATATATCTTCCATATAGATCATGCACAGGTTTTTATTTTACAAAAGATAACCACCTGACTTGGAGACCATCGGTAGGTCCATCCTATAGAATAGAGTAAAGGAAAGACGGCGTAGAGATGTGTAGTAAAAGTCTGAAAAAATTAAGCTAAAGCGTGAAAGATTGATAAATTAATCGTCCAGTGGTAGAACCATCAAACCTCTACCTGGGAATAGAGAATCAAACTCTTGAATGAAGTTGTAAGTACTGTTATACCCTACACCACAAGGTGGTCAGGGTATTATGTCTTTGTGCATTTGTTTGTAACAGGCAAAAGGAAACGAGATAGACCCATAGTTCCTTTTAATGATGTGCATAGAATCACATTCTGAGTCAATTTATGCATGTCCGTCCGTCCGTCTGTCCATGTCAGTCCATGTATTTTTGTAAACAAAGTACAGTTTGCATTTTTTACCCTATCCAGATGAAATTTTTTCACAAATCATTTGTTTGGCCCAAGGACGAACCCTATTGAAATTGTAGATGATCGATCAAAATTTAGATATAGCTCCCATATGTATCTTCGTTCGATTTGCCTTTTATTATGCACCAAACGTGTAATACCAGCCCAAATAGTATGGAATTTTGCACATACAACCAAATTAGGCCTGAAAATAAGTATGCCAAATTCGAAATCGGTTCAGATATAGCTATAGCTCCGCTAAATATTGTTCATCCGATTTGTTGTTTTTGTCCTCCGCAGCCGTAATGTAACAACAATATTTGGGGAAATATATCAACTACAGCTAAAAAAACATTTGCTAAATTTTATCTAGATCGGTTCAGATTTGGATATAGCTCCCATATATAACTTCGTCCGATTTACCTTTTATTGTGCACCAAACGTCTAATAATTGTCCAAATGGGATGAAATTTGGCACTTACGACCGAATTGTGTCTAGAAGCCATTATGTCAAATTTGGTGAAGATCGCTTCAGATGTAGATATAGCTTCCATATATATTGTTCATCCGATTTTTTATATTTGTTGCCCACAGCCGTAATATGCACTCCGTAACAACGATATTCAGGGAAATATATCAAATACAGCTCAGAAATATCTTTGCCAAATTTTATCGAGATCGGTTCCGATTTGTATATAGCTCCCATATATATCTTTATCCGATTTTAAAATAATTGTGCACCAAATGGGCAATACAAGTCCAAATTTAAAAGACACAAATGCTTCGGCATATTTAGTCCTTTGAACTTTAAATTATAATTATAGTCATAGCGTGTATGATTGAATTCTCCCATAAAAACCTTTAATTGTTATGTGGAGCTCTACTAAATTAGCAAAGTGATGTAGGGTATCATAAAGTCGGCCCAGCCCGACTTTCGTTCTTTCTTTACTGGTTTACTTAAATTATTAAGGGCTTGCTAGAATATGGTTAAATTTTTTTGTCCTCTAACGTTAGAATGCAAGCTATTGCAGTGTACACCATTACCATAAGAAACCCTAAAAAATTACAGCCAACGTCTCACACTTTGTCATCGTCGATTTGAGTGATTTGATATTTTCGTTACCTTTAATCAAATAAAGACAAAATGTCAAAACCCAAATGTGAACTTGGCCTTGGCATGTATTCGTATAAGGTGCTGTCGTAAAGAATTTACATTTTGAAATTATTATTATCATTTGGTCTGTCATCTTATTATGTCAACGTACATTTGTTTTGAATGACAAATTTACATTTCCAAATTAAATTCAAATGTCATTGAATTTGCAATGTTATTGGCACGTAGTCTGGCTGCTGCTTGACTCACATGGGAGCAACAAAATTTAATTTTTTCGGAGGCAAAGTAAGAAATAAATGTAGCTGTAGTAATGTTCCACAAGTTCTTCTTTTCAAAACATAAGACAATATAATTTAAAAGTTTATATTGAAAGCATTAACACTCTAAAAATATAACTGATTTTATAATATCAGATAGATTTTTTTCAGTAGTGGAATTCTGTAACTCAATTTTGAGTTACGACAAAACTGACGGTATTTTTGTAAACAAAATGCAGGTCGCATTTATTATTCGATTGAGATGAAGTTTTCTAAATAACATTTGTTTGGCTCAAGGACAAACCCTATTGAAATTGGTGAAAATCGGTCCAAATTTACATATAGCTCTCATATATATCTTCATCCGATTTTAGGTTACTTGTGCATCAAATGGCTAATATCAGTCCAAATGGTGTGGTGAATTTTGCTACATCCGACCGAATTCAGCCTACAAGCATGTGCTTCAAATTTGATGAAAATCGGTTCGGATATAGCTATAGCTCCCATATATATGTTTCATCCGATTTTGGTGTTTAAGTCCCTTACATTCGTTATATGCACCCCACAAGACTGATATTTAGCACCAGATATCAGATACAGCCTCGAAATTCATGATTCAATTTTTACCAAGATAGCTTCAGATATAGCTATAGCTCCCATATATGTCTTCATCCGATTTGGTGTTTAAATCCCTCACAATTTACGATATTTAGTACCAGATATTAGATTCATAGATTATAATCTGATTTTTATACCCTACACCACAAGATGGCCAGGGTATTATGTCTTTGTGCAATTGTTTGTAACAGGCAAAATGAAACGAGATAGACCCATAGTTCCTTTTGTTGAACTGCATAGAATCACGTTCTGAGTCGATTTATGCATGTTCGTCCATCCGTCTGTCCATGTATTTTTGTGAACAAAGTACAGTTCGCATTTATTGCCCTATCCTGATGAAATTTTGCACAAATCAGTTGTTTGGCCCAAGGATGAACCTTATTGAAATTGTAGATAATCGGTCAAAATTTAGATATAGCTCCCATATATATCTTCGTCCGATTTGCTTTTTATTGTGCAACAAACGTGTAATATCAGTCCGAATAGTATAGAATTTTGCACGTACGATCAGATTGGACCTCAATAAGTATGCCAAATTTGATCGAAATCGGTTCAGATATAGCTATAGCTCCCATATATATTGTTCATCCGATTTTTTATTTTTGTCCTCCGCAGCCGTAATATGCACTCTGTAACAACAATATTTGGGGAAATATATCAAATACAGCTCAGAAATACATTTGCTCAATTTTATCGAGATCGGTTAAGAGTCGGATATAGCTACCATATATATTGTTCATCCGATTTGTTGTATTTGTTACCCACAGCCTTAGTATACACTCCGTATCAACGATATTCAGGGAAATATATCAAATACAGCTCAGAAATATATTTTCCAAATTTTATCGAGATCGGTTCCGATTTGGATATATCTCAAATAAAGATACAAATGCTTCGGTTATTTAGTCCTTTGAACTTTAAATTATAATTATAACCATAGCGTGTATGATTGAATTCTCCCATAAAAACTTTTGATTGTTATGCGCAGCTCTACTAAATTATTAAAGTGGTGTAGGATATCATAAAGTCAGCCCCGCCCGACTTTAAGACTTTCTTTGCTGTTTTTTAAAATCTCCAATCACAACAGAGAAATTTCAAAGAAAAACCTCAACTTTCCTTTACACATATTTTTCCAGTTAAAATCGTTTAAACCAAATGGCCAGCATTTAATTAAGGACAACATTTAATTAGAGCCAAATTTCTAAGGAATTTTTGTAAAATCTTTAATTTGGACAAGCCTACCGACCACAATAATTGACACACACACACACATCGTCCCCATTTCCTCCAATGTTCTCTGAAAGCTAAAGGTCACTTTGTGAAATGACAAAATACAGATTTTCTTTTTATGTTGGTAATTTAAATGTAAGTCTTTTGTGGTTCTAAATATAGGACAGCAACACACAATCCCATTGACGTAAAGAGGAAGTGATTACAAATAATGTCCCAACCAGATGTACTTTAATTTTAATATCCTACCAAAGTGAAGTATTTTCATTTAAAATATTTTGTATTTTATGAGGGTACATCAAGACTTATGACATTTAGAAAATTATTACATAACAACTAAAATTTAAGTCCATTGAACACATTTTGCAAAGACGATGGTGTATGGCAAAGGGAGTCACTTTTAAGTGCGGAAATACTTTTTCAGAAAAAAGTAACTAATCTCTTCGTGCACATAAAGAAATCCCTATAATCTTTTCTTGAGTATAATTAGGTTGAAAGAGCCGTAAAAAAGGAAAAACTCCGAAAATGCCGACTATACAAGTTTTATACCCTGCATTGCTACATAGGCATGTTACAGTTCTACCCATTTAAAATAAAAACGTTTGGATTGGGAATTTATTTCAAATAAATCATACTCACTATTACAACTTTAATGCGGCTGAAATCTGCAATTTCCTCTTGGTATGCAACACCTCGTATAAATATCTTTGCTACACAGTTTATATTATGACTTCGAAAAGGCCGGAAAGCATTTATTCCAGTCGAAATGGGATCGTATGATCCAAAATTTGACGCACATAAAATAGTTTATGTATCATTCTAAATCTAAATCTGAACCGATTTCGATAACGTTTGGCGAAAGAGATGTATTTGATATCCTGTAGAATGAACAAGTATCAGTCGGTTTTCCCGACCAATGTATACTACAGTCTTGCGTTATGATTGTTCAAACTGTTGGCCTCTAATGGGAGCGGTTCCGCAGGAGTGATCCATTGCGTATCTGACCTACCGTGTCAGATTTGGACTATATCGACTGCTTCCTTCACATTTTATGAGATATGTGATAATTTTTGTAAAAATGATTAAATATGCGTGAGGTACAATTTATACCGGACGGTATGGAAGTGTCCCACTTTATTCATTACTGATAAAACAAGTTAAAAAGTATCTGTCGGTTTTGTCGACAGATGTATACCCACATCCATTTTTCGATTATTTCTATATCTATAACTAAGAGGAAAATGTTTGTGTGTTTGTTTGCAATTCATGGACTCGAAAACCGCTGCGCAGATTTTCCAGAAAATGTCCAAGCATACTACAACGCTGCACAGATTTTCCTGAAAATTTCCAAGCATACTACAACATTGCCTGAAAGTATCATAGGCTATATAAAATTTTGAAATTCCAATTGGAACTGGGGATATGGTATCAGAATGGAAGGTACCTCCCAAAACTTTAGATTTTATATGCACATACTCGATTACAGATACAGTCTCCAAACTTGGAATGAGTAATGGCATTTGGAACAAAAATAAATTAACCGAATTATATTGAAATCGGTTTGATCGATTTTATTTATTTGATGCACCAAATACGATATGTTTGTTCGATTCCAATGAAATTTGGAATACGTGATCGGATTTGATCAGAAAATAAATTTGTCAAACTATATTGAAATCGATTCAGATTTGGATTTAGCTCCCATATATATTTTCGGTCGATTTTACATATTCGATGCACCCAACGCGATATGTAAGTCCGATTCCAAGAAATTCGGCATGAGTGACTAGATTTGGTACAAAAATAAATTTGTTAAATTATATTGGAATCGGTTCAGGTTTGGATATAGCTTATATTTATATTTTCGGTCGATTTTCCATATTTGATGCACACAACGCGATATGTATGTCCGATTCCAAAGAAATTTGTGCGTAGAGACAAAATCTGGTGCCAAAAAAATTGCCGATTTCGGCCGATTTCATTTTTGTAATGCTCCTAACTCGATATATATAAACGATTACAATGAAATTCAGAATGTGTGGCGGAACTTGGTTACAATAATAAATTTGACAAATTAATTAAAAATCAGTTAAGATTAGGATATAGCTTCTATATATAATTCAATGAAATATGGAAGGTGTGACGGAATTCGGTGTAAAATAAATTTTTTGTTATTATTTTGAAATCGGTTCAGATTGGGATATTATTTTATTAAGAAGCATTGACCCACAACGCCTTTGCAATGGTATTAGGCTAACAGTAAAAAACTAAAAAATATTTTAAATGAGGATACGATTATTATGGGGAAGTATGTTGCTACTTCGAATTCTCTAATTGCAACAGGTCAGCTGTTCCTGTCATGTGCACGCGTTGGTAGCCCGAGCTATTTCTTTATTTACGCATTGGAGTATATAATATTTTTTATACCATACATAGTACGGAGGGTATATTAAGTTCGTCATTCCGTTTGTAACTCATCGGATAATAATTTTAGACCCAACAAAATATATATATATTCTTGATCAGCGTAAAATTCTAACACGATTTAGCCCTGTCCGTCCATCTGTATATATGTCCACGATATAGTATAGCTCCCTTATAACAGTACCCCTGATATTCGGTGTTTTGATGATTTTAGCCACATTTTTCAACAGAGTTGTATGAAATTCTACACAAGGAGTTCTTTGTGAGCACTTTACCCCCTGAAAGAGAATTGTCTGCATAGGTCCATGATATCGTATAGCCCCCATATAACGGTACCCCCCGATATTTGGTATTTTGATGATTTTAGCCACATGTATTCGCTTATATAATTTTGAATGCATTTTAAATCAAAAGGGGTAGCGAAGCGCACCGAGTTCAGCTAGTTTGATATAAAGCCGTAATATTCACTCCATAACACAGATATTCGCATTTAAATATAGCTCCCATATATATTTCCAACGTTTGGCCAATTAGGTTGAATTTTGGATCATACGATCCGTTTCCGACTAGAACAATGTCTATCAAGTTTGGACAAAATCGGTTCAAATATAGCTATAGCTCTAATATTTTGACACCACTCAAAGTCATTATATGCACTCTATATATGATGTTTGGTACGGGGTGTCACATAAAATAATAAAATTTCTCCGTCGAATTTAGTGGAAATCGATTAAGATTAAGATATAGCTTCCATGTTTTTGGTCCATCCGATTTCCAATTTAAATATGCCTAGTGACTCGATTTGGGTCCTTTCTTTAGAGTTTTTTTAATAGCATTGTGAATTCAAATTTCAATCTCATTACCTTGACTGACATCTTTTATAATAATAAGTGAGTGGAATTGACAGCATCATTCTAGCATCATTTTGACAACATTTTAGTTTTAAACATAGTCTTCAAAGAATTACGAACAACTGAATAATGAAATGACCAGAGTTCTGCACATTATGTCCAAACCAAATGCGGGTTGTCATTATTTTTTTTTAGTAAGTGGAAATTAGCCTTGTCAAGGATAATATCGTTCAAAATAATTTCCGGCGAAATTTGCCTGCTATAATGGCATTGTCGCCGTTACCATGACACGCTATACAAGTTCGTTTAACAAATAATCTTAGGCCAGCTATTAACCGCAGTAGAAAATTGTTGATGCATTTCTTAGAATTAGCTGCTGCACACAAAGCAAATTAGAAAATTCGTATTGCGTATTGAGTTCTTGTCACACTGTACAACGCAATTTTCTAATAAGATATGAAATTTGTGTGAAAGTTTTAGCTTTTTCAAGGCTAATTTTTCAAGGGTTTTTTGTAGAGATGTGATATTCGGGATGGTATAACGTTATAAAAATTCTGAAAAACATTTAGGTTTGTTTATCTAGTTTGAATAATTTGTGGTCTTATAACACACAAAGTACTCAATCTAGATAAACAAACCTAAATGTTTTTCAGAATTCTTAAAACGTTATACCATTCCCAATATTGCATCACTGCAAAAACCCTTGAAAAATTAGAAATATTTCAAATCAGAATAATTATCAAACTTCCTAATCTAAACATTGGACTTCAAAAACAATTTATCCTGAAAATCTTTATTTCCTTCTACAAAAAAGCAACAAGTATATATTATAATAAAAATATTCGTTGTTAAGGGCATGTCACGCTTACCTTTTCCAATATTTTTTCATAATTTTACCCTCCATCCTGAAAGAAATTATGTTCTTATAGGATATTGACTTTCTTATTCTGAAACATCGGGGACCCCATAAGTATATATACACCATGTACATATACTATATTGGGTCTCCGATGTTTCGGAATGAGAAAGCTAATATCCTATAAGAATATAATCTCTCTATATATATTCATTTACAGGATGAGATAAAAAACTACAATAAAGTCGAACGCCATAATTTTTAATTTTTTTTTTTTAATTTTATTGAATGAAAGAAAAAAATGTCGGAAATAGCATCAAAATTTTAAAATAAGTTTAGATTTGTTCGAATTGGTCACCTTTGGCACGAATTATGGACTTCAAACGCCCAATGAAACCGTCACACGCTGCCGGAATGTTGCTCTGCGGTATTATGGCCCAATCCCGGCGAAGCGCTTGCTTGAGGTGATCGATACTTTGGTTTTTTTAGTGCCAACCTTGCTTCCAAAAATACTCCAGACACAATAGTCCAACGGATTGGTATCCGGAGATTTTGGTGACCATTTTGTGCTGGAAATGAAGCGAAGAACCTCATTTTGTAATCAATCTTGGGTGGCGCGTGCTGAGCGCCTGAAGTCCTGTTGGAATATCCAAGGTCTGCGACCAAAATCTTTGTGTGCCCAAAGCTTTAATACACACTCCAGAATATTCTCACGATAATATTCGGCAATTATTCTGATGCCCCGGTCGATTAATACAAGCAGAGAGCGACCACCGGCTGTTATGGCGGCCCACACCATCACCATGGTGGCCAACCGAATTTGCATATTTTCAGCTAACCTCTTTGGCAAGTAAATACGATCATTTTGTTTATTTAAAAACTGCTGGACAGCGAATGTTTTCTCATCGGAGAAAACCAATTTCGGCAGTTCACCACTTTCGGCCAAGCTAAGCAACTCTTTAGCTCTTTTGAGTCTATTTTCTTTCTGTTGTGGTGTAAGTTCTTGCACTTTTTTGAATTTCAATGGCTTTACCCCGACCTCATTTTTCAATATTAGCCGAATGGAATATTGCGATATGTTCAGCTCACGAGCCATTTTTCGGCCATTGCGACGCGGGTTTCGATCAAGTCTCTTCTTTAGTTTTCGAACCATTTCTGCTGATGTTACTGTTTTCTTCCGTCCACTTCCATGACGTCGTGCTACGCTACCAGTATCACGCTAACGAGCGATGGTACGAGACACAAAAGATTTATTCACATTTAAATGCTGGAGTGTTCTAATGATAGCCAGTTGTGGTTTTCCAGTCAAATATAAAGAAATCACAGTATGACGCTTGAATTCCATCACGAATAACTTTTTTTCTGAAAATTCTCACCAAAATGCTTTTGTATGCTTGTTAACAATATAATGAGCTGTCACTGGAATAATGTTAACCGCTGTCGGACGAGTGGCTTAGAAATGACAGCAAGCTGAAGTTGTTTGTAGTTTTTTCATCTCACCCTGTATTATTTACAAAGATTCCTTCTCCTTTCTTGTGTCAAATTTCTCCTCAAATTTGAATGTTGCTCCTAGTTTCCCAACACTTTTCATTTCTAAGAATAATACTTTAAACAATTCACATTTCCTTAACATTCTCTCTTACATAACTTTTTTGGCAAAAAATTAAAGGTAATTCTTTTTTATTTAATTTCATAAGAAACTCAATAATAATATTTAATTCGATTCGCAAAGGCTATAATAGAGCTTATTTTGTAACTGGTATATTTCATATATAAGAAAAATTATTTTATTTCTCCAGAATCAAAGGGAGTGAGTTTAAATAAATTAAAGAAATTTAATTGACAAATCAGTCCAAGATTGGGCGAAAATTAAAAAAATATATATATTAATGTTGTTGCAAAATGGTCAGGCTTAAACCGTTTATTGATGTTTTTATAAAAACAACGTTTGTTTGTTAGTGGAGAACGATGCCTTACCCCCTTGTAAACATTACCATCGTTCTCCACTAATAAACAAACGTAGTTTCTATAAAAACAACAATAAAGGGATTAAGCCTGACTATTTTGCAGCAACAAAATACTATGGTATCACGAAAAAAACGGGCCAGAATTGTTCCAAAAAATATTAATTCCAATTTTACTTGTTAGACTAAACAAAATTGTTCAAATTATAACTATTCTTCTTTCGACAGCATAACTTCTTAAAAATGTTTGCATTTTAACTAAGCCCGAGTTCGAAAGAAGGCTTACAAAAACGTATTCGAAATATTTCAAATAAATTTATTGCGTCTGTTCTTCTTTAAAGACCTCAAGTATTTCGAAATGCATATTTCAAAAAGAAAACCAGCAAGGAAAGCTCAAAAGTCGGGCTGGGCCGACTATATGATACTCTACACCACTATGCGCATTTAGTAGAGCTCTCGTAAAAGAAAGGTTTATATTGGCCATTTCTGAGCTCTATGAGATATCTGGTACAAAATAGATTTATCGGATGCATATGGGAGCAAACTTGAAATTTTTGCTTCTTAACTAAATTCGGTTGAAGTGCGAAAATCCATTTGGACTAATATTAGTCATTTCGTGCACAATAAACCTGAAATCGGATAATGATATGGGACTTAAAGACCAAATCTGAACCGATTTTGATAAAATTAGAAACAACCGTTTGTGGGCTGTACCTGATAACTGGTACCAAATATAATTCCTGTGGTGTGCACATTACAAATGTGAGGGACTTAAAGACCAATTCGGACATAACATATATATGGGAGCTATAGCTATATTAATCCATTTTCACCAAATTTGATGTACTTACATCTGGGCTGAATTCGGTCGAACATACCAAAATCTTACATAATACACCTCAAATGGGATGAAGATGTATATGGGAGCAATATCCAAAACTGAACCGATCTTGATGTAATTTGATACACATATTAGTGGACATTATCTGATATCTGGTACCAAATATAATTTTTGTGGAGTGAATATTACGAAAGCGAGGGACTTAAACACCACATCGGATGAAACATACATATGGGAGCTATAGCTATATCTGAACCGATTTTCACCAAATTTGAAGTACTTATTTCTATACTAAATTCGGTCTGAAGTGTCAAAATTTACACCATTTGGGCTGATATTAGCCATTTGGTGCGCAAAAACCTAAAATCGGATTAAGATATATATGGAAGCTATATCTAAATTTGGACCGATTTTCAACAATTTCAATAGGGTTCGTCCTTGAGCCAAACTTATGTTATTTAGAAAATTTCATCTCAATCGAATAATAAATGCGACCTGCATTTTGTTTACAAAAATACATGGATACAAAATGCAATTCTATGCTGATCACCAAAAGGAACTATGGGTCTATCTTGTTTCCTTCTCCATGTTACAAACAAATGCACAAAGACATAATACTCTTACCACTCTGTGGTGTAGGGTATAATGACACGTTTCATAGTATGACCCCTATCCGTTTTTATTGCAGTTTTGTTTTTAATTTTAGAAAAAAATCAGGATAAGAGAATATATGAATATAATTTCATTTCAAAACTTAAATTGTATTTCTCACAAACGTTTCAATTTCTTCTAAAAATTTAAATAACATTTTGAGGATATAATGTTTTGCTATGGTATATCTTCAATATAATTGTAGAATTTAATATTCTTTAAAGTTACATTCAAACTATAACTTGTATTAAAAAAGAGCAGAGGAGTTCGTGGTGGGTTAAAGAAATATACTTCATTGAATATCATAATTAAATTGTTATGTCCAGCAAACCGAGCAAAAATGAAACGAAATAATCGAATCTGAGAAGAAAAATAATAAATCCTCTAATACTGACAAACATTGTAATGCCAAAATACATCCCTAAAAGCCAAGAAGACAAAGACTAAAAAAACATTTTTTTTTATTGTGCGGTATAGATGTGTTCACAAAAACTCTTCTGTTGAATATGTATTTCTAAATATAACCATTTTTTCATATCTTTAATATCCCTTATTATAATACCCTATTGTCGTCTTTCAGCTCCAAATATGGTTTGCTATTGTTTAGAAAGCAGAGGAAGTTTTCCTCTCCTGTGTGTTTCTTTTGTGGAATACAAAAAAGAGGTTACTCCCATATACACAAAACAAAACCGGTAATGAAAGTCTTAGAGTCGGGCGGGGTCGACTTTATGATACCCTACACAACTTTGCATATTTAGTAGTGCTTCACATAACTAATAAAACTGCTTCACATAAAATTAAAAGTCCAAAGGAAGTAATATATAGGAGGAATATCCTCCTCTGAATCGATTTCTAGGCATTTGCCCTTTTCATTTGGTGCACTATTAACTTGAAATCGGATAGATATTATGAGATATATAAATCTGAACCGATCCCGATAAAACTTGGCAAAGGTATTTCTTAGCTCTATTTCATATATTTCCCCGAATATCGTTACTTCGGAGTCCATATTACGGCTATGCAGGGCAAAATCAACAAATCGGTTGAACAATATGTATGGGAGCTATAGCTATATCTGAACCGATTTTCACCAAATTTGACATACTGGTTTCTAGACTCACTTTGGTCGTAAGTACCGTTTGGTGCACAATAAAAGGCAAATCGGACGAAGATATATATGGGAGCTACATCCAAATATTAACCGATCTCGATAAAGTTTAGCAAGAGTACGTCTGCGTTATATTTGATATATTTCCCCAAATATCGTTGTTACAGAGTGCATATTACGGCTGCGGGGGACAAAAATAACAAATCGGATGAACCAATTTCTATCAAATTTGGCATAGTTATTTTCAGGTCCAATCTGGTCGTACGTACAAAATTCCATACTATTTGGGCTCATATAATTAATTTTTAAGACGAATCAGTCTATTTTTATTTATGTTAAAACCAAATTGGGTTCAACAAAATTTACGATAAATAAGAACCACACATAATATTCGGAAACATAAATTTCATTTTTTTACTCGTTAGTGTTTGAATCGAAAACTAACCGTATCAGCTAAAAACTGAAAAAGTAAAAAAGCAGTAAGTTTGGCCGGACCGAACTTTGAATACCCTCCACCCTTTGGAAAAAATTTGGAAATTTTCAAAAAATAAAATCCGTTAAAAATTCCGTTAAAATCTCAAAAATACCGAATATAGCCGTTATATTTGGATCTATACCAAGACGTGGACCTGCATAGACAACTTTTTTCGCAAGCCATTACAATATTCAAATACGAAACTTAAAAAAATCGGTGAATAACATAGCTTAAATCATCAAAATGCCGAATAGGAAGGTACTATATTGGCCTATTTTTTGTCATACATTTTTGTTAACTTCCAACTACGAACTCTAAATACGAAATTTGATACAACTCCGGTGAATAATGTCCCTAGAATCGTCAAAATATCGAATATCGGGGGGTACGATATCATCTAGGGGATAAAGTACGCACAAATAACTCCTTGTGTGATTTTTAAGACAATTCCGTTGACAAATGTCGCTGAAATCATAAAAAGGCCAAAATTTGGGGGTACCGTTATTTGGACCTATACGATGTCGTGAACCTATATAGCCCATCTTCGAACTTGACCTACCTGCAGACAAAAGACAGATCTGTGCACAATTTTAGCCTCCTATCTTCATTCGTTTTGACTGTATCGAGATTAAACAGACGGACGGACTGAATTTTACGCTGATGAAGAATAAATGTACTTTGTTGGGTCTAAAATAATTATTTCGAACGAACTTATTATAACCTCCATACAATGTATGGAGAAATATGTTCAACTACCGTCGGTTTAAGATATTTTGAATAACCTGATCTTATTTTTCAGTCATAGGCTTTTATTTGAGTGGTAAAAACCTACATAAAATAGAACAACTATAATAGCCCCAGGTGAAAATCCAGCTCAATTTTTGGTGTTTTTATACCCTCCACCATACTATGGAGGGTATATTAACTTTGTCATTCCGTTTGTAACTCCTCGAAATACTCATGTCCGACCCAACAAAGTATATATATTCTTGATCAGCGTAAAATTCTAAGTCGATTTAGCGATGTCCGTCTGTCTGTCTGTCTGTCTGTCCGTCTGTCTGTCTGTCTGTTGTAATCACGCTATCTTTCGAATAAATTGAGATAGATGGCTAAAATTTTGCACACATGTTTATTTTTCCAGTAGGCAGGTTAAGTTCGTAAATGGGCCATGTAGGTCCACGTTTTCATATAGCTCCCATATAACGGTACCTCCCTATATTCGGTATTTTGATGATTTTAGCGACGTTATTCACCGGAATTGTTTCAAATTTGGTATTTGAAGTTCCAAATGGATACTACACCCTAAGATAGAAAATTGTCTGTGCAAGTCTATGTCTTCGTATAGCCCCCATATAACGGTACCTCCCGATATTCGGTATTTCGATGATTTTAGCGACATTATTCACGGGAATTGTTTCAAATCTGGTATTTGAAGTTCCAAATGGATACTACACCCTAAGACAGAAAATTGTCTTTACAGGTCCACGTCTTCGTATAGCCCCAATATAACGGTACCTCCCTATATTCGGTATTTTGATGATTTTAGCGACGTTATTCACCGGAATTGTTTCAAATTTGGTATTTGAAGTTCCAAATGGATACTACACCCTAAGATAGAAAATTGTCTGTGCAAGTCTATGTCTTCGTATAGCCCCCATATAACGGTACCTCCCGATATTCGGTATTTCGATGATTTTAGCGACATTATTCACGGGAATTGTTTCAAATCTGGTATTTGAAGTTCCAAATGGATACTACACCCTAAGACTGAAAATTGTCTTTGCAGGTCCACGTCCTCGTATAGCCCCAATATAACAGTACCTCCCTATATTCGGTATTTTGATGATTTTAGCGACATTATTCACTGGAATTGTTTCAAATTTGGTATTTTAAGTTCCAAATGGATTCTACACCCCAAGATAGAAAATTGTCTGTGCAGGTCCACGTCTTCGTATAGCCCCCATATAACGGCACCTCGCTATGTTCGGTATTTTGATGATTTTAGCGACATTATTAACCGGAATTGTTTAAAATTTGATATTTGAAGTTCGTTATGGGAACTACAGTCTGTGACAGAAAATTGTCGGTGCGGGTCCAGTTTCGAATTTGAATATGGTAATGGCTTATGACAAACAATGCATATGTATGTCCACGTCGTATAGACCCCAACGTAACGGCTATATTCGGTATTTTTTAAATTTTAACAGAATTTTTTAAGGATTTTATTTTTTGAAAATTTCCAAATTCGTTGTAAATGGTGGAGGGTATTAAAAGTTCGGCCCGGCCGAACTTACTGCTTTTTAACTTGTTTTTTTTTTTGTTTTTGGTAAAGAGCTCAATAACATTTTCCAATCAAATGAGCTGTTATATGGAGTTTGTATTTCCAACTTTTAGAATACCATGCTGTGTGGTATTTAGTTTTGTCCACCTAATAATTGAGGACAGAATGAATTCAGAATAGTCAAAGATAATTACTATTCTATATCCATTGCCGTAAGATAGTAATTTTTTGTCATTTAAGCTGTGCGTTGGAGACCCCAAAAAGGCCATATTTTTTCATCATATTATAACTCAATGTTGATTAAACAAATGTTCCAATATCCGTTATTTTTCATGTTTCCGCCACAATTTCCGACTGAATAAGTCCCAGCACGACATTTCGGAGTTTATTTTATGTAGACGTTCATTCCGAATTTACGTTACGGGGTTACAAATTCAATAGAGTACAAAATTGTCTTTTCTGACCACACATTAGTTGGGAAAGTGGACTTGGGTATACACTAATGTGGGGTCTGTACTTAAATAAATGCCAATGAAGACAATTATTTGTAAGGTAGTTCTCTACCCCAGGGTTGCCTAAATAAATGTTTTTTCCTAATCATTTGATTAATGTGGTCAAGACCAAGATGGGCCCTTCTCCGAAAATTAAACATTTTATGCGATTACCCCCTTAGAAACAAAGATAAGGGCCACAAAATGGAAAAAAATGGCCACGACCCCGAAAGTAGCTTAAAAAGTAGCCTTTTTT
Source organism: Musca domestica (assembly GCF_030504385.1). Taxonomy (NCBI): domain Eukaryota; kingdom Metazoa; phylum Arthropoda; class Insecta; order Diptera; family Muscidae; genus Musca; species Musca domestica. The sequence goes on from NW_026712117.1 coordinate 1,547,511, forward strand.
GCAATGATGGTTTCTTCGCAGATTACCAACATTTGCTGAAATTAGTATTAAAAATAAGGTTAAAATTAAAAATATACCTGAAATCGGGTTGAAATCGTAACCCCCTTATCCGTGTGTTACGACCCATATCTTAACCTGCAAAAGCGATTTAAGGTATCTTGAAAGTATTGTATGAAAGGATAGAAATCCCATTCTTACTAAATACCCAATTCGGTCTACCATTTTGTGCCCTTTTTATTCGGTATTTCACTAATTAATGTCCCAATGAATTTTGCCCTTGTTAAAGAAATAAGTTAGTAACCCGATTTGTTGTTAGGTTTTTAATGGGACATCGTACTTATACTGATATTTTGAAATAATTAGACTAAATAACATTGATGTCTATATTATAACCAGTAACGAAAGGTCAAAAGTAGGGCGGGGTTCCATTCTGACCCTAACTACAACTCCATGATTATCAAGCCATAACTGCGACCTATAGAGTTATTACAAATTAACATGGACACTCGGACATACGGACGGAAGGACATAGATGTCTGGATCGACTCAGCTCCGCGAGATAGAAAGATCCATATGTAGTTTCCTATGTCAGGGACCAATATTTTGAGATGTTAAATAATTTTTGGCGCAATCAAACTTATAATATCCTTAACACATAGTGTGGTAGGGTATAAAAATATTTATTGGAGAAATGAGGAAAGCTATATCTAAATCTGTACCGATCTCGATAAATTGTGGCAGAAGTATTTCCGAGCTGTATCTGATATTCGGTACCAAATATCATACTTGTAGAGAGCATACAGTGAATGCGAGGGATTTAACCACTAAATCGGATAAACCGATCTTCACCAAATTTGAAGTACTTGTTTCTAGGCTGAATTCAGTCGGATGTGCCGAAATACATCCTATTTGGATGAATATTGCTCATTTGCCACATAATAAAATTGAAATCAGATGTATATATACATTGGAGCTATATCTAAATTTGGATCGATGATCACCAATCCATGGACACAACAATTGATTTGTGGACAAATACTTCTCAACCGCACTATAAATGTGACCTTTTGAATTTTGTTCACAAAAATACATGGGCAGACGGACTGAGATGCATAAATCGACTCAGAAAATGATTCTATGAAGATCTTCAATGGTAGCTGTGGGTCCATCTCGCTTCCTACTCCGTGTTACAACCAAATGCACAAAAACATAATACCCTTAGCACTATGTGGCGTAAGGATTAAATATAGCTAGCACCATAAAAATACCGAATATAGGGAGCTACCCTTAAATGGGACCTATACGAAGACGTGGGCCTGTATAAAAATTTTTCTGTAATTGGAATTTCTCTTTAAAAATATTGCCAAAACCGCCAAAATACCTTACATCTGGCCGTAAAGTTCCAATGAAGGGCAGTTTTAAAACCAAAAAATTTTTGAACCAAAAGTGCATCTCAACAAAGTCTTATCTTAAAATTTTAATTGTTATATCATGTTATATCAACCCACTTTATTTCTTCTGGAAGCTCGTGTAATTTATACAAACTATCAAGAATATTTATACTTTGTGGCCTCTGCAACCCACTTATACCGGTACTTCCCGATATTCCTCCTGTAGCAAAACATTGTCTATATTGGTCAAAGTTTTCTTATATCCCCCATATAAATGGACCTTCCCACGATTTAAGCCACATTTTTAACCAAAATTGTTTAAAATTCGGTTCATAATGATTTCTACCTCCTGCGGCTGATCATTACTTATATAGGTTCATATTTTGCTATGGCCCTCCATGTCTTAGATTTTCATGAAAAAAGAAAATGAAAAAATGACATTGTCCATTAAGGACTAAGGGGAATGGCTTTGTTTTCGTTTTTCTTTCTTTTTTAATTTAATATTTTTTTCTTCTTTAAAACCCTGGAATTGCCTCCGAGATTTCCTCCACTACATATTATTTATGACTTCGCTATCTGCTACCTTCACAAACTCATCTTATGAGTTTACATTAGATTATTTTTCTATTAAATATTATTTAGCAGAACGAAATTTTCCACAATATTTATTTGTAACAGTAATTTCGTCCTTCAATAATTATTCATCACAATATTGTATAATTATTCCAAGAATTACATTTTCCGCTTGATGATGCGCTGCAAAACAGGCCTTAAGAGGGATTAGAAAATTTATTCGCATGACATGTTGCCCTTTTTTGCATATTCTAATTGGTATTGATCATATGTGTGTACATATGTTATTATATATTCTTTGGCATGAAAATATGTAAATTTGTTGTTAAATACTTGATGGCGTATCTGAAATCTTCTTAACGATTTCCACTTTTTGCGTCGCACATACATTTTTGAGAAGCTGTTTTTACGTTTTAATATATTATGTGTGTTAAATAGGAAAATATATATTTTATTTAAAATTATTTTGTCGGTATTATAATTTATGACCTTCGAATATTTTATTTTGAAAAATACTTGAAATATCGTCTTATTAGTTGTGATAATATTCATGGAATAATTTCCTTATCACATCCAATTTGAACAACAGGTGGAAATGACGTGGAAAATAGAGGGACGCTATGAGTATATAACTAGACTGGTTTAAGGAAAGTAAATTGCTCAATTAACCGTAGTAAGTAGATAATGACAATGAAATTAAGCCCGACTATTTTGACAAAGTTACACATTTTACAATATATATAGAAACGACTAAAATGGAAGTGATTGGTAGTTTCGAATGTTTTTGGTAGTTGTTTTCTTGGAGTCAAAAATCAAGAGATAAAACAAGTTAAAAAGCAGTAAGTTCGGCCGGGCCGAACTTTGAATACCCTCCACCATTTGGAACGAATTTGGAAATTTTCAAAAAATAAATTCCGTTAAAAATTCTGTTAAATTCTTAAAAATACCGAATACCATTATATTGGGGGCTATACGACGTAGACCTACATAGGCATTGTTTGTCATAAGCCATTACCATATTCAAATTCGAAACATGAAATTAACGGTGAATAATGTAGCTAAAATCATCAAAATACCGTATATAGGGAGGTACCGTTATATCGCAGCTGTACGAAGACCTGGAACTGTATGGCCAATTTTCTGTCACAGGCTGAAGCTTCCATTACGAACTTCAAATACGACATCTCAAACAATTTCGGTGAGTATTGTACCTAAAATCGTCAAAATACCGAATATATGGAGGTACTGATATATGTGGGCTATACGAACACGTGGACCTGCACAGACAATTTTCTGTCTTAGGCTGTAGTATACATTTCGAACTTCAAATACCAAATTTGAAACAATTCCGGTGAATATTGTCGCTAAAAAAAAATCATCAAAATACCGAATATCGGGAGGTACCGTTATATGGGGGCTATATGAAAATGTTGACCAAAATTTTAGCCATCTATCTCAATTCATTCGAAAAATAGCGTGATTACAACAGACAGGCGGACAGACAGACCGACAGACGGACATCGCTAAATGGACTTAGAATTTTACGCTGATCAAGAATATATATACTTTGTTGGGTCTGACATGAGTTTTTCGAGGAGTTACAAACGGAATGACAAAGTTAATATACCCTCCATAGTATGGTGGAGGATATAAAAATGGATAGTATCGGTCAACTCCATCATGTGCCTCCCCAAAAAAAAGTAAAAATTTTGAATAATTACATCTCTTATAAAGTGTTATGTAAGGGTCCGATTGTCTTCAAATTTCACACATCCCAATATTTTTATAAATTCAAGATGTGGTGTTAAGATTAAATTTATCGGTCCACTCCTTCTGGTACCTCCCCTACAAAAGGTCGAAATTTTGAATATCCATAAGATCATAAAACGCACATCTGTATATTTCATATACGTAAAGGTCATAAACGCAAAATAAGCATCCGGTTCTCTTCATATTTCACACATCCCATTTTTTCTACTATTACAAGATCTATTGTGAAGATGGGATATATCGGTCGACTCCTTCGAAATTTAAAATATATATATTTTCTGCACAGAAAGAGCAAGGATAATCCAAAATTGCTCCAATTTTTCAAATCCTAATATTTTCATTAGTGCTAGGTCAGGTGCGAAAATAGACAACATCGGTCCACTCTTTCTGGTACCTCCCCCACAAAGGGTCAAAATGTTGAATAATTATAACTCTTATAAAATGTGATGTAAGAGCCTAATTGTCTTGAAATTTCAAACATCCAAATATTTTTACTAACCCAAGGTCTGGCGCTAAAATAAAATATGTCGGTTTATTCTTTCTGGTACCTCCCCCACAAAATGTCAAACATTTCAAAGGGAATTATTTATTTGCACAGAAAGAGAAAGGATAGTGCGATTTTGCTTCAAATCCTAATATTATCATTAGTCCTAGGTCAGGTGTGAAAATGGAAAATATCGGTCCACTCCATTAGGTACCTCCCCCAGAAAATTTCAAAATTTTGAATAATTACAAATCTTATTAAATGTGATGTAAGAGTCCGAATGTCTTCAAATTTCACACATCCCAATAATTTTATTAACCCAAAGTCTGGTGCAATTGGTCTACTCCTTCTGGTACCTTCCCCACTAAATCTCGAAATTTAAAAAAAAATATATATTTTTTTTTTCTGCACAGAAAGAGAAGCAATAATCCGATTTTATTCCAACTTTGCAAACCCTAATATTTGCGTCAGTTCTAGGTCAGGTGCAAAAATGCATAGTATCGGTCAACTCCATCAAATGCCTCCCCCACAAAGGGTAAAAATTTTGAATAATTACAACTCTTATAAAGTGTGATGTAAGAGTCCGATTGTCTTCAAATTTCACACATCCCAATATCTTTATAAATTCAAGATGTGGTGTTAAGATGAAATTTATCGGTCCACTCCTTCTGGTACCTCTCCTACAAAAGGTCGAAATTTTGAATATCCATAAGATCATAAAACGCACATCTGTATATATTACCCTCACAACAGGATCTGTTACAAAAACGGTAGAGATCGGACCATTTCTTCTGGTACATCCCCTACAAATGGTCAACATTTTGAATATCCATAAAGGTCATAAAACGCGAAATAAGCATCCGGTTCTCTTCATATTTCACACATCCCATTATTTCTACTATTACAAGATCTGGTGTGAAGATGGAATATATCGGTCCACTCCTTCTGGTACCTCCCCCACAAAGGTTCAAAATTTTGAATGTCCATTCCAAACTTGATACATCTCAATATGTCCATTAACACAAGATCTGTTATAAAGATGGTTGAAATCGGGCCATTTCTTCTGGTACCTCCCCCACTTAGGGTTGAAGACTTTGAAAATCAAAAGCTCAAAGAAAGCGAAATAAGCATCCAACTCTCTTCAAATTTCACAAATACAAATGCTTTTACTACCACAAAATCTGTAGTAAAGATTAGTTACAAAGGGTCACAGTTTTCAACACTTTTATCTGTCATAACTTGCGAAACAGGTCGGCGAATCTTTACGATTTCCTACATCTAAATATATATCTCAACCAGAAACCTGAGATGAATATGGAATTTTATGATTTCACATAAAATTGAATATAAATGTTCATTTTCTCATAAATTTTTCCCATACCAATATTACTACGAGCTTTGGGAGAAAATTCGACTCAGGCAAACTCATGTTACTTCAAACAGGGACACCACTATAATTTTTAACTTCGCAAGGCTTTTCTGTCGTTGGCGATGGAGTTAAAATACGACACCATTCGGAGCATTTCTCCATCATTTTTACTTCTCTACCAAAATAATTTTCCTTTCATCTCTCAAGTTTAATTTCCCCTTCCTTTTCTTTCCACGCAGGATGATCACAATGGACCGAAGGGTCTCTCAAGTTCAATTGTAATTGTACATCTTCTAAAAGTCAAATTATAGTTGTGGGTCGATATCTCTATTATTCTATTATTACTCCCCCAATGAGTGAGACGGACTGCAAATACGAAATTTAATCAACATCGCTAAAATCATGAAAACTCCCAAAATTTTATCTGTTTTAGATGAAGTATGAAAATGGATACTTCTTTATATCTGGCACCTCTGTATATCTGGCACCTTCAACATTTTCTAAAAATTATCACATAACCCATATAAAGTGAAGGAAGGAGTCGATATTGTCCAAACATGGCACGTTACATTATTTTTATCATATTTATTTAGGTCCGATGCGATATAAAAGATATTGGTCCATTACCTGGGAACCTACGCCATATTTATATCCATCCTTTCGGAACCTACTTCATAGATTTCAAAACTTTTGAAGAAATTCCGTTATTACTTATTTTAAATGTTTCTTTGGGCCATACATATATGTATACATCCTACATGTAATACTCCTCTAATCATTTTTCGATTTCCAACACCTTGAATAATTTGTCCCAAAACCCAACTTTTAGCATCCCGATCTCTATATTTTATTCAGTTGAGTCGTTCGCAATTGGAGCCCGATCCTCGCATTGTCCTAAGAATACAAACTTTATTTGTTGAGGAATACCCACAATGTCCTTGCAAACACAATGACGATATAGATATATTGTGGATACTTATTATCCCTCTCTTCCAAATATTGGTCATATAGGCCTGACTTAGAAGAAGAAAAAAAAAAAAAAACAATAAAATAAAATATTGTTGATGTTTTCGGCAAACCTTCTTACGTATGAACTAACCCATATGTATGTTAAAATAGTGCAATATGTAAATTATGCAATACCATCACCTCAGTTAACATTTTAAATTTACAATGCAATTAGGAATCACAAACGGTTTTTATTAAATTCTCTTAAATAAATTCATTAGCGTAAATTGAAACAAAAAAATATTCTCTACAACGACAACATCATCTGCACATGCCATTAACTGGCTGTGTTAAATCCGTTTCATTACTTCCTGGCTTTATTTGTATATTTTTTCTCCAGTTCTGTGCATACCAGAATGCAGTGGTATGGAAGTGACGAGAATTTATTGTTGCTATACACAACAGGTAGGATTAAAACTCAACTGCACAGCAAATAAAATAAACTTTATGCAACATTCATCCCAGCTGAAGGACGATATATTTTGCAGACAGCTGGAAAACCAATGGAAAAAGTGCATATACGACATGTTAGAGGCTTGTAGTAAATTATATTAAAATTTAAATAGTAGAACTAGTAAAAACGGCTTGATTGGCGATGTATATAATACTATTCCCCACTTAACCTGATCACAAATGGTAGGCGGTGTAAGACAATTTTTGGAACAATAGGTATATGTATAATTAGATAAAGAAGAACATCAGAAGAAGTAGAAGGGTCTGTACCACGAGTTTATGTAACATTTTGTAATGCTTTATGTATATATATATATATATATATATATATATATATATATATATATATATATATATATATATATATATATATATATATATGTATATATATATATATATATATATATATATATATATATATATATATATGTATATATATATATATATATATATATATATATATATATATATATATATATATATGTATATATATATATATATATATATATATATATATATATTCGGTTCACATATAAGAAGAAAATGGATCCGAAGTCCTGTTCTCTTTTGCTCACAGAGCAAATGTAACCTGATCACAAATGGTAGGCGGTGTAAGACAATTTTTGGAACAATAGGTATATGTATAATTAGACACAACACATTTGTAATGCTTTATGTATATATATATATATATATATATATATATATATATATATATATATATATATATATATATATATATATATTATATATATATATATATATATATATGTATATATATATATATATATATGTATATATATATATATATATATATATATATATATATTCGGTTCACATATAAGAAGAAAATGGATCCGAAGTCCTGTTCTCTTTTGCTCACAGTAAAGAGAACATGGGTAAAGAGAACATTTTTATATAAACGTATCTAAATTCAAACTTGTTCCACTTAAAACTACGAATACTAGTAAGCCCGTTTTGATTATATTGTTAAACTTTTCAAAAAATCATAAAGTGGATGAGGCCTTTATATGAGGGCCATACCAAGGCAGGAAGCTTTATAGGTAATTTTAAACTTCAAGGATTGTCATCTACCAAACCTTCTACCAAATTTGAAAAAATTCATGAGTAACTGCGAATAGGATTATCGAAATACCGAATATCGGTGCGTACCGTTGTATGTGCGCTTTAGAAAAACGTGGAAGAAAATATTCAATGTTCTGCCACCAGACTAGAACCCATTTTGAACTACAAATAACAATTTTTTTGACAAATCCGTAGGCAAACGTGGCAAAAATCATCAAAATACTGAATACCCGGAAATGTAATTATACGGGGGCTAACGAAAACGTGGGCCTATACACTACAACTTACAAATACCAATTTTTGGACAAATCAGTGAAAAAATCTGGCAAAAATCATCAAAATATCGAATGTCGGGAGGTACCGTTATATGGCACTATACCTAAACGTGGACCAATATTTACTATGTTTCGCCACCGGAGCTAGAACCCATCATTCCGGTAGGAAGCTAGCTAAAGACATGGCTAAATCTACATCAAATCTTATGTTGATCAAGAATTTATATGTTTTGGTCTAAAATGCATATTTTGAGCGGTTGCAAACAGAATGACAAACTAAATATAAAAAAACCGCCATAGTATGGTATAAAAAATATAAGTCGACTTTAGACATTAAATTATTTTCTTTAAAAATATATATTTTGAATCGATTGTAATTTGGTATGTTGAATTTTGGTAGATATTAAGACAACAATACTTCGTATTCAATAAACCGAAAATGAACCCAATATAGCTAAGAGTTTCTGATAAATAATGTAACTATTTCAAATTTATGAAAAATTCCAATTCTTTGGTGCATAAGAATTGGACGAATATACCACATACTACAGTAAGGTGTATAATAGATTGAAATGAAGTAAAATATTTTGATTATGCACCTTACTGTAGTATTTGGTATATTCGTCCAATTCTCATGCACCAAATATCACAATCCACAAGAGACCAAATTCTGCCTCACATTCTGAATTTTATTGGAATCGGACATAAATATCGTGTTTGGGACATAACGTAAAATCATATATATATATATATATATATATATATATATATATATATATATATATATATATATATATATATATATATATATATATATATATATATATATATATATATGATTTCACGTTATGTCCGATTCCAATAAAATTCAGAATGTGAGTATGCCAAATCGGTTCAGATATAGCTATAGCTCCCATATATATATTGTTCATCCGATTTGTTATTTTTGTCCTTCGCAGCCGTAATATGCACTCTGTAACAACAATATTTTTGGAAATATATCAAATGCAGCTCAGAAATACATTTGCTAAATTTTATCGAGATCGGTTCAGATTTGGATATAGCTCCCACATATAACTTCGTCCGATTTACCATTTATTGTGCACCAAACGTCTAATATTTGTCCAAATGGGATGGAATTAGGCACATACGACCGAATTTAGTCTAGAAGGTAGTATGCCAAATTTGGTGAAGATCGGTTCAGATATAGTTATAGCTCCCATATATACTGTTCATCCGATTTATTGTATTTGTTACCCACAGCCGTAGTATGCACTCCGTAACAACGATATTCAGGGAAATATATCAAATACAGCTCAGAAATATCTTTGCCAAATTTTATCGAGATCGGTTCAGATTTGGATATAGTTCCCATATATTTTTTTTATCCGATTTCAAATTAATTTCGCACCAAATGGGCAATACAAGTCCGAATTTAAAAGATACAAATGCTTCCGCATATTTAGTTCTTTGAATTTTAAATAATAATTATAATCATAGCGTGTATGATTGAATTCTCCCATAAAAACTTTTAATTATTAAATGGAGCTCAACTAAATTAGCAAAGTGGTGTAGGGTATCATAAAATCGGCCCCGCCCGACTTTAGGACTTTCTTTACTGTTTTTTTTTTTTAAATTTCTGAATTTGTCTTATTTGTTTTTTTTAACCAAAAAAAAAATCGTATATAAAATTTTGAATGCATATATTCGAAAGATCAATACGCGGCATCAACATTTGAAAATGATTCCGGGTATATGGGTCGTCCAATTTTTGGCCACTTTTTCAAGTACTGCTGGCCGTATGTCACGAATAACACAAACAATGCTGGTCTCCAAGGCGTCAATTGTTGCCGGTTTATCAGCATAAACCAGTGACTTCACGCAGCCCTACAGGAAATGATCGAGAGGAGTCAAATCGCACGACCTTGGAGGCCAATTGACAGGTCCACTTCTCGAAATCAACTAATCGCCAAATTTTAATTTCAATAAGTCGTTGGTTGCGGATCAATGTCATCCATATTTTTTAACAAAAAATCATTGAAATCATGGTGCGGTAACGATCTCCATTAACCGTAACGCGAGCTCTGGGCTCATTTTTGAAGAAATAAGGTCCGATGATGCCACCGGCGTGAAAACCGCACCATAGGGTCTCTTGTGGATTGGTCTCACTCCATATGCGGCAATTTTGCTTAGCCAAAAGTGGGTATATTTGACTATACGAAGACGTGGACCTACATGGCCGATTTCCTGTTTTATGCTCCAGTATCTAAAGAGTGATTTGTTAAGAGCTTGATAACTTTTTTTTAAAAAAAAAAACGCATAAAATTTGCAAAATCTCATCGGTTCTTTATTTGAAACGTTAGATTGGTCCATGACATTTACTTTTTGAAGATAATTTCATTTAAATGTTGACCGCGGCTGCGTCTTAGGTGGTCCATTCGGAAAGTCCAATTTTGGGCAACTTTTTCGAGCATTTCGGCCGGAATAGCCCGAATTTCTTCGGAAATGTTGTCTTCCAAAGCTGGAATAGTTGCTGGCTTATTTCTGTAGACTTTAGACTTGACGTAGCCCCACAAAAAATAGTCTAAAGGCGTCAAATCGCATGATCTTGGTGGCCAACTTACCGGTCCATTTCTTGAGATGAATTGTTCTCCGAAGTTTTCCCTCAAAATGGCCATAGAATCGCGAGCTGTGTGGCATGTAGCGCCGTCTTGTTGAAACCACATGTCAACCAAGTTCAGTTCTTCCATTTTTGGCAACAAAAAGTTTGTTAGCATCGAACGATAGCGATCGCCATTCACCGTAACGTTGCGTCCAACAGCATCTTTGAAAAAATACGGTCCAATGATTCCACCAGCGTACAAACCACACCAAACAGTGCATTTTTCGGGATGCATGGGCAGTTCTTGAACTGCTTCTGGTTGCTCTTCACTCGAAATGCGGCAGTTTTGCTTATTTACGTAGCCATTCAACCAGAAATGAGCCTCATCGCTGAACAAAATTTGTCGATAAAAAAGCGGATTTTCTGCCAACTTTTCTAGGGCCCATTCACTAAAAATTCGACGTTGTGGCAGATCGTTCGGCTTCAGTTCTTGCACGAGCTGTATTTTATACGGTTTTACACCAAGATCTTTGCGTAAAATCTTCCATGTGGTCGAATAACACAAACCCAATTGCTGCGAACGGCGACGAATCGACATTTTACGGTCTTCAGCAACACTCTCAGAAACAGACGCAATATTCTCTTCTGTACGCACTGTACGCATTCGTGTGGTTGGTTTAATGTCCAATAAAGTAAACTGAGTGCGAAACTTGGTCACAATCGCATTAATTGTTTGCTCACTTGGTCGATTATGTAGACCATAAATCGGACGTAAAGCGCGAAACACATTTCGAACCGAACACTGATTTTGGTAATAAAATTCAATGATTTGCAAGCGTTGCTCGTTAGTAAGTCAATTCATGATGAAATGTCAAAGCATACTGAGCATCTTTCTCTTTGACACCATGTCTGAAATCCCACGTGATCTGTCAAATACTAATGCATGAAAATCCTAACCTCAAAAAAATCACCCTTTATTAGGAATTTCAAATATCAAATTTGGAACGATTCCGGTAAATAATGTCACTAAAATCATCAAAATACCGAATATCGGGAGGTACCGTTATATGGGGGCTATATGATAACTTGGACCTACATTGCCCATTTACGAACTTAACCTGCCTACTGGTAAAATATACATGTGTGCAAAATTTGAGCCTTCTATCTCAATTTGTTCGAAAGATAGCGTGATTACAACAGACAGAGAGACAGACAGAGAGGCAGACAGACGGACATGGCTAAATCGTCGAAGAATTTTACGCTGATCAAGAATATATATAGTTTGTTGGGTCTGACATGAGTATTTAGTAGTTACAAACGGAATGACAAAATTAATATACCCTCCATAGTATGGTGGAGGGTATAAAAAGTTTCATCAAAATTTAGTTTCTTGTGTTACTTCTTACAGTTTAAAGTTCTACCTAGCTTAAAACAAGTAAAAAATCAGTAAGTTCGGCCGGGCCGAACTTTGAATACCCTCCACCATTTGGAACGATTTAAAAATTTTTCAAAAAATTAAAATCCTTTAAAAATTATTTTAAAATCTTTAAAATATCTAATATAGGAAGGTGCCGATATATGGGGGGATATACGATATTGTGGACCTATAAAGACAAGTCAATGTCTGGGAGTAAAGTACTCACAAGGAACTCCTTGTATGGATTTTCAGATAATTCCATTGGAAAAATGTGGGTAAAATCATCAAAATACCGAATATAGGGGAGTACCGTTATATGGGGGATACGATATTGTGGACCTGTATAGACGATTCCGTTTCAGGGGGTAAAGTGCTCACAAAGAACTCCGTGTGTGGATTTTCAAACAATACGATTGGAAAATGTGTCTAAAATCATCAAAATACCGAAAATCGCGGTGTACTGTTATATGGGAGCTATACGTTATCGTTAAACTATATAGAGAATTCTTTGTCGGGGGGTAAAGTACCCACAAGGAACTCCTTGTGTGGATTTTCAGACAATTCCGTTGAAAAATGTGGGTAAAATTATCAAAATGCCGAATATCGGCGGTACCGTTATATGGGGGCTATGCGATATCGTGGACCTATATAGATAATTCCCTGCCGAGGTATAAAGTACCCACAAGGAACTCCTTATGTGGATTTTCAGACAATTCCGTTGAAAAATATGGGTAAAATCATCAAAATATGTATAGACAACTCTCTCTCTGGGGTAAAGTACTCACAAGGAACTACTTGTGTGGATTTTACGACAATTCCATTGAAAAGTGTGGCTAACATTATCAAAATGCCGAATATCGGGGGGTACAGTTATATGGGGGATATACGATATCGTGGATTTATATAGACAATTCCCACAATGGACTCCTTTTGTGGAATTTCAGACAATTCCATTGAAAAATGTGACTAAAATCATCAAAATACCGAATATCGGGGGTACCGTTATATGGAGGCTATACGATATCGTGGACCTATATAGATAATTCTCTGCCGAGGTATAAAGTACCCGCAAGGAACTACTTGTGTGGATTTTCAGAAAATTCCATTGAAAAATGTGGCTAACATCATCAAAATACGGAATATCGGGGGTACCGTTATATGGGGGCTATACGATATCGTGGACCGATATACCCCATCTTCGAACTTGACCTGCCTGCAGACAAAAGAGAGATCTGTGCAAAATTTTAGCTTCCTATCTTAATTCGTTTAGACTGTAGCGTGATTACAACTGACGGACAGACGGACAGACGGACGGACAGGGCTAAATCGTCTTAGAATTTTACGCTGATCAAGAATATATATACTTTGTTGGGTCTAAAATGATTATTTCGATGAGTTACAAACGGAATGACGAATTTAATATACCCTACATACTATGTATGGTGGAGGGTATAAAAACACCCTTTATTTACAAATGTGTACGTCTTTAAATATCAAGAATTTTAAATTTCAATAATTGATACAGAAATAACCCACCCATGAAGTCCTGAACTCACCCCAAGCGATTTATTTATAAATTAATTTAGAATTTAAGTAGGAGAACGTATGGGACTTGTTGTATTTTTAATATATGGATAAATGTTGATATTGATTTTAACTTAAAGGGTAAGGTCGAGTTCATGATAAAATGCAACAAATTCTTTATTTCAGGGCTTGTTTCTGTATGATGATGTAAGAAAACACATTATTAAATAAGTTCTTAATTTTTTTTAAGTTTAATTCAAAATGTACCAAAAGTATTAAATAAATATAACAAGCCCTTAATATAGATCTCTATGGAAAAATTAAAATGCGAGACCTTATTTTTTAGAACTAATCGCCATTTATGAATTTGTGTACCTTAAAACTAAATTTATGCAAATGCATTATTTCCCTTCTCATATAAAAGAAAAATACAACTAACTAAAACCGTTAACTCTTTTTCCCATTGACGTCATATATATTTTAGAGCAATGCACATTCAAACATTTTATATTATCATTTTCTTTTTAATTCCTTCAGAAATATGTTCGTCATATCCATAAATAGTCGTCTATTTCCAGTTGAGTGCTTTGCCCTAAAAGCACAATAGAACAATACAAAAAATATCTGTCTGCCGTCAAAGGATGGTATTCAATGAAGTGTAAACACAAATGGTTTTTATAAAGAAATACTTATTCCACTTGAATTTAAAATATGACATGAGAAATCTAAATTATTAAATGCATTCCAGTTATAACAAACTAATGCCAACCCACTACTAATGTCATAGGAAGGTGTTTATCTGTCTATGGCACTCAATGCAATTTAGTTTTTCATATCCTCCACCATACACAGTATAGTTTGTAACTCATCGAAATAATAATTGTAAGAGGCGAGAAAAGAAAACCAACCAAATGGTTTGGCTGTTGATTCAGTTCTGATTTTATTTAAAATACATGTTCTTACGTACTACTGAAACTAATCTAACTTAACCTAGTCACAGCCACACAATTGTTCTTATCTATTCTAATATTGAATGGAGAACATTGCAGGGCTGCTTGACATCTCATTCAAGTGGTCTTGTGCATCTACTGAGCGCATCGATATATGTGCGTGTGGGTCATAGCTTTTATTATCTCACACATTATCGTATGCGTCAGCGCACAAGATCACCGAATTCTTCACATATGATTTTTTATGGCGGCTGGGAAATATTTAATTTTAGAACATTTATTTTTTACTGCTACATTTTCCCAGCGCCTCAATCGCACTCAAAAGTATGTACAAAGTATTCTGTACAATAATTTTAGGCCTAACAAAGTATATATTGATCAGCGACGATTTAGCCATGTCTGTCTGTTGTAATCACGCTAATGTCAAAACGAATTAAGATAAGAACCTAAAATTTTTGCACCGATCTGTCATTTGTGTGCTGGCAGGTCAAGTTCGAAGACGGGCTATATCGGTCCACGATGTCGTACAGCCCCATATAACGATATCCCCGATATTCGGCATTTTGATGATTTTAGCCACATTCTTCGTGACTACTTTACCCCCTGAAAAATTATTATCTTCATAGGTGCAGGACATCGTATAGCCGCCATATAACGGTAACTTCCTTCATTCGGTATTTTGATGATTTCAGGCACAAATTTCAATGGTATTGTCTGAAATTCTACACAAGGAGTAGTTTACCTTCTAAAAGAGAATCGTCTATATAGGTCCACGATATCGTAAAGCTCCCATACAGTAGCCTCCCGATATTCGGTATTTTGATGATTTTAGACACAGTTTTCAAAGGAATTGTCTTAAAATCCACAAAAGGAGTTTCTTGTGAGTACATTACCCCCTGGAAGATAATTGTCTATATAGGTCCACGATTTCGTATATTCCTTATATAACGACTCCTCCCGATATTCGGTATTTTGATAATTGTAGCCAAAATTTTCAATGAATTTGTCTGAAAATCCACACAAGGAGATCCCTCTGAGTATTTTACCCCCTGGAAGAGAATTGTCTATATAGGTCCACCTTTTGGTATAGCACCCATATAAAATCCAGATATTCGACATTGCCACGATTTTTGTGACATTTTTTACCGGGAGGATATAAATTAGATCAATAGTTCCTTTTCATTCTGGACATTGAAACAGCTTCTTAGTAATTTGTGCTTGTCGCCTGTATGTTTCCCAAAATTAAATGAAAAACCTTGCAAACATCAAAATAAAATTGGGAGAGGTGGAATAAAAGACCTTTTCGCAAAACTCTTAAATGTTGGTATAAGTATTTTCTTAATTTATCTGTAAACCCAGTTTATATTGGAAAATTTTAGTTACATTTTTAAACTATTCTGCTATATTTATTTCTTTAAGTTTTTCTCATTTCATTAATTTTCTTCATTAAATTATGTATGTTAGACAATCTAAAGAAAAAATTTAAATTATTTTCAATGTTACTGTTCACCAATAACCTTGAAAATAATCGAACGTCTTCAATCAAACGTGACCTTGATTTGCAATCACAAAAATCAGTGACTTTTATTTGATTAATTTACCTGACAAACTAATTTTTATTTACTTCTTACACAATTTATTCAAACAGCATCTGTAAACAAATAAGCAAATGTCTAGACATTTTCTTTTGGGAAACATTCAAGGATGTCTACAATTGTTTTCATAAATAAAAAAAAAAACAAATCGGTAGCAAATATTTCCACCCTATAGGAAAACGTCAGCATAAATATATAATGTTCTGCTACCGGAACTAGAACCCAATATGAACAAACTATACCAAAATCTATAACCAAATCTGTGGAAAATATGGTAAAAATGGGGGCTATACGAAAACATGGACAGTCTTCCCCCACCGGAACTAAAATCCATTACAAACTACAAATACAAATTTTTAGACAAATCCATGGAAAAATGTGATTATCAAAAAACTAAATATCAGGAGGTACAGTTATAACGTTAACGTTAATATATCTTATTTTCAATAGCAACCATCCGAATTGCCAAATTTTGAAGTTCTACGTCAAATAACAGACAGACGAACATCGCCGATTATGAATATATATACTTTATGAAGTCTACAACGAATGTTTAGATGTGTTACAAATGGGATGACCAATTTATTACACGCTTCTCTCCAAGATAGAGTGTATAAATAGAATTGATTCTCATATCAAATTTCAAGATTTTACCAATATCCGTTTACATAATTCCAAATAATACCAAATTTAGTGAATTTTAGCACTTTTGGCACACTTATTGTTCGAATTTCGGAAAAAGAGCTTTATTTTGTCTATCCAACAAAACATCGAAGACTGTTACCCAAATTCCAGATTTACAGCTATATTCTTCCCCCAAATACCAAAGTTAATACTATTTAGCACTTTTGGTACTTTTAAGTACGTATTTATAAATCCACCACCATATATCAACCAAACTGCATCAAAGGAGATCATAATTCCAATTTTTAGACTTCCAACTCAATCCTATATCTAAATACCTAATATCGCACCATTTAATACTTTTTAGTACGTATTTCCAAAACCACCTCACTAACAGTGGCCATAATGTCAAATTTCAGATTACTTTTAGTATGCTTATTGAACGCATTTTCAACCCTAACTCTGTATCTTAACCCTTCAGAGACAATAACAACAACACCCAAAATTTAGAAATCCAACTTCATCCGCGCAATCAATACAATTTTTTACCTTTAGTACTCTTGTAGTACTTATTTCCAAAAATAATTCCAAATTTCCGGACTCCAGCTCTACTGGTTGACCAAATCCAATTTGTAATAAATCAAGTATACATAAGTACGAATTTCCAAAATTTCCTCCATAACCGAATACTATACTCCAACCGTAATTTGAATTCCAAATTTCAGGATAATAGCCCTTTCGACACTAATTAGTAACATTTAGTACATACCCCAATCTTACTTCTCAACAGCAATCCTAATTTCAAATTTCAGAATTCCAGTCCGGTTCCAAATTGTCCCAAATTTTGTACACATATGAACGAATTTCCCAAACTTCCTACGCACCCAAATACTACACTTCGAATTTCCTAAAAAACCTACCTCAATCGTACAATCCCATAGAAATCCTATCCATCCAGCCTATCGTTTCACCCAAATCCAGAGCTTCCTATATAACCCAATTCTACACTACCAATTCCAATTCCAAATTTCAGGATTCCAGCTCTATAGGTTTCAAATTTTTCCAAATTTTCTACACATAAGTACGAATTTCCAAAACTTCCTGCACACCCCGATTCTACACTACGAATTTCCAAAACTACCTTCCTACCTCAGTCATACAATCCCATAGAAATCCTATTTTCCCAATTTAAGAATCCCAGCCCCATCGGTTCACCCAAATCCAAAGCACCCTACATTCCGCAATCCTATACTAACACATTAATCCCAATTCCAAATTTCAGGAATACACCCCTATCGGTCTATATATAAATTGTACCAAATTTAGTACGATTATAAAAACATATATACTCGAATTTCTAATACTACGTTCATACCCTTATTGTATACTCCGATAGTAATGTTAGATCCAATTTTCAGGATTCCTCCTTTATCGGTTTACGCACACCAAAATTGTACCAACTTTAATACCATTTAGCGCACATAAGTACGAATTTCCAAAGTTTTCTACATACCCCAATCCTACACTCCCACAGTAATCCCAAATCCACATTTCAGGATTCCACCCCTATCGTTTAGCCCAAATACAAATTGTACCAACTTTAGTACCATGAAGTACACATATACATATGAATTTCCAAAACTTTGTTCATACCTCAGTCCTACACTCCAACAGTAATATTAGATCCAATTTCAAGTACTCCAGCTCTATCGTATTACCCATACCCAAATTGTACCAAATTTAGTACATCTTAGTTTATATGAGTACAAATTTCCAAAACTACCTCCATATCCCAATCCTACATTTTGATAGTAATCTCATTTCCAGGATACCAGCTCTATTGGTGTACTCAAATCCAAATTGTACCAAATTTAGTACCACTTAGTACACATAAGTACAATTTTCCATAACTACCTATATCATACAATCCAATAGAAATCTTATTTCCAAATTTCAAGATTTCAACTTCAACTCTTCTCAAAATATTTAGAGACTTCTGTCCTAAAATCCAATAGCAATCTTATTTTCAAATTTTAGTATTCGAGCCCTATTGGTTCACCCAAATTGAATTTTTGCCACATTTAGTACCATTTAGTACTCCTCGTGCACAAAATTACCTGCTTTGAAAACTACCTCTATTTAAATTTCAGAATTCTTGCTTCATTAGTACTGTTTAGTACACATAAGTACATATTTCCATAACCACCTATATCATAAAATCCAATAGAATTCGTATTTTGAAATTACAGAATTCCAACTCTTCTAGTTCTCTCAAAATTTAATTTGTACCGAATTTAGTACACATAAGTACGAATTTCCAAAACTACGTACATACTTCAGTCCTAAAATCCAATAATAATCTTATTTCTAAATTTTAACATTCCGGCTCTAATGGTTCACCCAAATCGAAATTATACCAACTTTAGTACCATCTTGCACTCTTCGTGCACCTAAATATAAATTTCGAAAACTGTTTCCATATCCAAATCCCACTCTCCACCAGCAGTGTTAATTTAAAGTTTCAGGATTCCAACTACATCCGTTTATCCAAATTTGAATCGTACCAAATTTAGTACTGTTTAGTACTTTTCCTATACATAAGTACACACTTCCTAAAATACCGCCATACATCGACACTATTCCTCAACCTTGATACCCATTCCAAGTGTCATGTTATTAGCGATAACCGTTCGCATGATAGGATATAGTACTAAATATAGTACATTTTAGTACTTTTTGGATTCTTAAAGTGCGAATTTCCAAAAATCCTCATTCCAAATTTAAGTGTTTAGCTCTACGGCTTCGTCACATAAAGAGGGTACAATATTAAGTACATTTTAGTACTTTACGCACCGTTCTAATATAAATTTCCAGAAACCCAGCCTCCTTCGGATCAAGAGTAACTCTCAATTTTCTATGTTTTAGCTTTAGCCATTTTGTCTGAAGTGTTTGAATTAGTAAACTATTAATGGATCAAATTCGAAGATATGAATTCATGAATATGATGATATGAAAACTTATTTAAATTTGATCCACAAATATACATACACCTTGGCACAAAAATATGTGACACACTCAAGTCGAATTTATGAGAAGCACTTGAAAATGAAAGTATGTACATAATTCAGCAAACATTCCTACCATTTATTAAATTCTAAGCTTTTATGATCCTTGAAGATATAAATGATAATACCTTAAGATATAATGGCCATTCAGATTGCCAAAACTGAATAAATTGTTCAAACATGTGTTACCATAATTCACTTTCCTTACGTCGCTTCTGCATAGCTGGCATATTTAACACATTACCTGCCATTTTTTTTTGGTAAACCTCCTCCAGTCTATTCGAATCAATTGATAAACTTGCCACGTAATCGTCTTCAACCGCAAACTATGGATTATTTGTCAAAGCTTTTCTAGTCCTTTCAGATGCTACGTGACCGTTTTGTTGTATTTTGTTTCCTCTGGAAGGCGTCAACGTTTGCTGTTACCTCTGGCCAATGCAGAAATTTTTCCAAGTTGTTTCTTTATTCTTGCTTTACATAATGGAGCATCAGACTCACAAAACTGCAACTCCGTTGATTTAAACGATGTCTTTTGTGCCAGAATTCAAAGATATAAGGAATTTTGGTAGAAGTGATTTCTTAAATTTTGTAGAGATTTAAAATAGCATATGACAAACGTATTCATTGTGGCTAATGTATGAGAACGGTTTTGTATTTATGAATACGACTACAGGTAAGGAAGTAATTTATTATTGTGAAGATTTTTTTAATTGAAATGCTGTTGGAATGAATGTTTAATAAAACAAGCTATAATTTAAGAATAGTCATGCGTAATTGTTGTGAAAAAAATCGTTATATCTATTATTTTATAGAAATCCTAGCTGAACCCGGTGCGCTTTGCTACGTCTTTTGATATTATATGCTACCTCTTATCATATTTTAATTTTTGTTTGTTAAAAAAATATTAATAAAACATAATAATTAAAAAAAAAACAAGTAAAAAAGTTGTAAGTTCGGCCGAGCCGAATTTTGAATACCCTCCACCATTCGTTACAAATTTGGCAATTTTCAAAAAAAAAAATATAATCCATTAAAAATTCCTTTAAAATCTTAAAAATACCGAATTTAGCCGTATATTAGGGTCTATACGACGTGGACCTGCATAGGCAACTTTTGTCATAAGCTATTATAATATTCAAATGGTTAACTTAAAAAAATATGTTTATAATGTAGATAAAATAAAAAAACCGAATATAGAGAGGTATATTACGTGGACCTGCACAGAAAATTTTCTGACATAAGCTGTAGTATCCATTACGAACTTCAAATACATAATTTGAAATAAGTCATATGGGGGGTACAGTTATATGGCGGCTATACGAAGATTTGGATCTGCATGGGCCATTTCCTGTGTGAGGTTGTGGTATCCATTACGAACTTCAAATACCATTTTTGAAACAATTCCGGTAAATAATGTCGCTAAAATCATCCAAATACCAAATATCGGGGGTACCGTTATATGGGGGCTATACGAAGACGTGGATCTAAATGGCTCATTTTCTGTCTGAAGCTGTAGTATCCATTACGAACTTCAAATACCAAATTTGAAACAATTCCGGTAAATGATGTCGCTAAAATCATCAAAATACCGAATATCGAGGGGTACAGTTATATGGGGGCTATACGAAGACGTGGACCCATTTTCAATACCAAAAGTCCTGCAGACTAATACACATATGAGTAAATTTTTATCAACTTACTTCATTTCGTTAGGAAGCTAGAGTGATTTCCACAGACGGACAAATCGACATAGAATTTTATGCTGATCAAGAATATATATAATTTGTGGGGTCTAAAATGTATATTTCGAGGTGTTACAAACGGAATGACTAACTTAATATACCCTCCATACTATGGTGGAGGGTATAAAAAACGTTACTATTGTAATACTATAATGCGTAAACAAACAAATAGCTCGGTCTACTAGCGCATGAACTTGGCAGGAACAGCTGACCATGAGACAAGCAGGAACATACCAAATTTAGTCTGTATACACCAACGGTTTGTCTTTCGGATTTATGTCAAGCGTGCAAGAAACTGCAATCTTTTGAAGTTGAGTGGCATTTCAGTTGCAATTAGTGTATTCGAGATCCCCGTATTGATCGTATCCTCAAGTACATTGTTGTATACTTTTTTACGGTTGGCCCAATACCATAACCTAATCTGAAGCGATCATCATATCCCAATCTGAATCGATTTCAATATAATTTCACAAAATTTACTTTTACACCAAATTCCGTCACGCCTTCCAATTTCATTGAAATTGGAGGTACATACCGTATTTGGTGAGACAAATATTTGAAATCGGCTGAAAATATATATGGGAGCTATATCCAAATCTTAACCCATTTTTAATTAAATTGTCAAATTTATAATTGTAAACAAATTCCGCCACAGATTCTGAATTTCATTGGAATCTGACATACATATCGTGTTTGGTGCATACCATACATGGATTCGACCGAAATATATATATGGGAGCTATACCAAACCTCAGCCGATTTCAATATAATTTGGCAAATTAATTTTCTGACCAAATCCCGTCACTCATTCCAAATTTCATTAAAATAGAAAATATATATCGTGTTTGGTGCACCAAATAAACAAAACCAGTCGAAAATATATATGGGAGCTATATTCAAATTTGAACCGATTCGAATGTACTTTGACAAATGTATTTTTGTACCGAATTTAGTTATCCATCCCGAATGTCATTGGGATCGAAAAGACATATCGCATTTGGTGCATCAAATTCATGCAATCGGCCAAAAAATGTGTGTGGGAGCTATATCCAAATCTGAACCGATTTCAATATAATTAAGCAAACAAATTTGTTAGTCAAATTCCATCGCACATTTCAAGTTTCATTGAAATGTGGAGTACACAGATGCAGGAAGTGTTTAATGCATCAATTACATGAAATCAGCGTAAAATGTATATGGGAGCTATATTAAAATCTGAACCGATTTCAATATAATTTGACAAATTTATTTTTGTTTCAAATTCTGTTCTGTTATCGATCAATAGATATGTGCATAAAAAACCTAAATTTTTGGGAGGTACCTCCGATTCTGATGCTATATTTCTAGTTCCAAGTGGAATTTGGTTTTCGAGTTCATAAATTACAAACAAACATACAAACATTTCCCTCCACTCTCATCAGCAGATATTATCCTACTAGTGAAAGTAAATATCATACCAACTTTTTATTCCCTACAGTGGTAAGGGTATTATGTCTTTGTGCATTTGCTTGTAACCTGGAGAAGGAAGCAAGAATCATAGAATCAGTTTTTTTTGCAGGTCGCATTTATTGTCCGATTGTAATGAAATTTTTGGCCCAATGACGAACTCTCTTTAAATTGGTAATAATCCGATCAGATTTATATAAAGCTCCCATATATACCGATTTCGGGTAAATTCCTGACCTGAACTTTGGCATATCCGACCGAATTCAGTTTAGAAGCAAGTACATCAAATTTGGTGAAAATCGGTTCGGCTATAGCTCACATTGAAACGGAACAACATTATTTTATGACCTATTTCTATTTTGATTTCATTTCATTTAATTTTAATCTAATCAATTCATCTGTAAATATTTCATTTCCACCTACCTATCATGAATACAACTCATATTTGAATTTTATAAGTTAACTGCCTAAAACACAACCCTGTACATAATTTTAGTTACTACTATTAAAAGCAACCCTACAATAATATTACACAAGGCCCTACTATCGCTTCTCATATGTAGCAAGTAAGCTCTTGAAAATCAAATAAAAGTACTTTTTAGCCCCTTTTTTTAATAATACTTTTTCTGGGGAATATAATATAAGCTAAATACAACATATATTACATATAATGAAATTTAATTTCTGGTGTTAGCGATATGATGCATACATTATGCACATATATATGTATTAATGAGTTAAACTTAGATAAATATTAGTATGCTAAGTAGTCCTTAAGAGCTTTTGTTAGACATAAGTCATATATAAATTGTATTAATGAATTGGATTAATAAACTTGAACTTGAAATAAAAGTACTCATTCCTTTAGCGAACATTGAGCACTAAGTATCAAATCTGGCTTTATAGAAGTGCAAGAAAGAATACAAAGTGATTCAATCACAACTAAAGGAATAAAGTGAAGTATTGTCATCGTAAATTCAACATCTGGTGTTTTATTGTATGAGGCCATACAATCTCCGCTCTCTAGCCGTTTCAACATATATAAGTTTCATCCGATTGGGTGTTTAACTCTGTCTGTCACATTTGTAATATGCATTCGACAACAATGATCTTTTATACCAGATATCTTATAGATTTCGGAAATACCTTTGCCAAATTTTATCGACATCGGCTAAGATTGCTCCCATATATATCCTTAATCCGATTTCAGGTTTATCGTGCATATAATGGCTAATATCAGCCCAAATGGAGTGAATTTCGGGACGTACATTTCCAGTTTGTAGAACTCGGTTCCGATATATATTTTTTAAAAAAATCCTTCTCGAAGTGATTTCATGCACTCTATAGCTAATTATAACTACTCTAAAGTCTCTAAAGCCAAAATAGTTAAGCTCTACTAAATATGCATAATGGCCCCGCCAAACTTTTGAATTTTCCTGACAAACAATTGTATTGGCAGAACAATTTGTATTGTGTCTAGAATGGTTGGTATTGAAAATAAGATATATCGTATGCCGTTTTGTTATAGCCGCCATATAACGGTACTTCCCGATATTCAGTATTTTTTTAATTTTCGCAAAACTTTTTCACGGATTTGTCTAAAAATTGGTATATGTAAGTCATAATGGGTTTTTGTTTCACTAGCGGAACATTGCATGTATAGGTCCACGTTTTCGTATAGCCCCTATATAAAGATACCTCCCAATATTCGGTATATTGATGATTTTTGCCACTTTCTTCAACGGATTTGCCTAAAAATTGGTATGTGTAGGTCATAATGGGATTTTGCTCCTGTGGCGGAATATTTTATGTATAGGCCGCCGTTTTCGTGTTACCCCCATATAACGATACATCGCGATATTCGATATTTTTATGATTTTCGCCATATTTTTCAACGGACTTGTCTAAAAATTGGTATTTGTAGTGCTTAATTGGTTTTAGCTCCTGTGGCGGAGAATTGTACTAATAGGTCCACGTTTTCTTACAGCCGCTATATATCGGTACCTCCCGATATTCGGTATTTTGATGATTTTTGCCACATTTTCCACGGATTTGTCAAAAAATTGGTATATGTAGGTCACAATGGGGTTTTCTGGCCTATATCTGATATCTGGTACTAAAAATCATTGTTGTGTAATGCTTATTACGCTTGGAATGTTTTGTACAAATTTGAGGTATTGGTTTCTAAGATGAATTCTGTCGTAATTACCAAAATGCAGTCCATTTGGGCTGATATTAGCCATATTATCGGATAAAGATCTATACGGGGGCAATATCTAAATCTGATCCGATTATCACTAATTTCAATAGGGTTCGTCCTTGGGCCAAACAAATATTTTTTGGAAACTTTCATCTCAATCGGATAATAAATGCGACCTGAATTTTGTTGACAAGAATACGTGGTCAGACGGACGGACGGACTCAGCAAGTGATTCTATGAACATCCTCAAAAGTAACTATGGGTCTATCTCGCTTCCTTCTCCCTGTTACAAACAAATGCACAAAGACATAATACCCTTACCACTATGTGGTGTAGGGTATAATGACTTCGTCAGAAAGTTAGTCTTAATGTACGTGAAATCAAAAAATTGCATTACAAGGCTAATGCTAATTAGCAGACTTGTATGGTTTGCCCATATAAATGGAAACTGTTGTGTGTTTCGCTAGTTGTAAAATTAGCCCAAAATCATTCATTTGGAAAATAACACTTTTTCTGTAAAAACAAAAAAAAAAAAAACTGTCACATTCCGGGCATTCCCGCAAGGTACGCAGACATAGCCTAAGTGAAGTTCCTCAATTTTTTTAACATTTTTGGCTAATTAATGTGGCATTTGAAAACTTTTAATACAAAGGCTGCCCTCATTTCGAAAACTTTTATTGAGAAACAACGCCTTGGCACAACAAATTTTCCAGACAATTTGCCAACACCTTTTGATGAGTCTGTCAAAGTAGCCAGACAAGAAGGAGATTCCAAAATAGAACAAATAATTAAATTTTTTATGAACTAAATGGGTCTAAAAATATTTTGGGACGTACAAAAATGTATATTAAATTTCGTGAATTGGTTAACTTGTTTCGTTTACTATAGTAAAACTATGCAATTTAATAACGGAATTCCTGTACATGACCTTCATGAAGTAAAAACAAAAACTATCAATTAATCAATTCGTCGAATTTGAAGCAGATAGCTGTTACTCAAAGAGTAAATGAGGGGAGTAGGAAAAAAATCTTCTTTTTTGTATCCGATAAGAAAGCAAATATAACCGACAAAAATCTCAAATAAGGATGAAATTATAATCATAGTAATGAAACTGAGCGAGTACAATGGGAAGCACACTACAGACAATCAGAATCTATTCGTTAGACATGGATTAGAAAAGGTAATAAAGTAGCAATACAGGAAGAATAGAGCTCTCAAAGAAGAATTGCAAAAAAAAAAAAAACAAGTAAAAAAGCTATAAGTTCGGCCGGGCCGAACATGGAATGCCCTCCACCATTGGGTACAAATTTAACAATTTTCATGTAACGGTATATTAGCGTCTATACGACGACGTGCACCTGCGTCGGCAACTTTTCTCACACGCTATTACAATATTCAAATGCGAAACTTGAAAACAAATATGTTTATAATTTAGCAAAAATCATCAAAATACTGAATATAGGGAGGTACCATGGGGGTTATAAAACGTGGACCTGCACAGGCAATTTTCTGTCATAGGCTGTAATATCTATTATGAATTTTAAATACAACATTTGAAATAATTCCGGCAAATAATGTCGCTAAAATCATCAAAATACCGAATATAGGGGGTTTCGTTATATGGGGGCTATACGAAAACCTGGACCTGCAAATTTTTTTCTGTCACAGACTGCAGTTTCCATTACGAACTTCAAATACCAAAATTGAAACAATTCCGGTAATGTCGCTAAAATCATTAAAATACCGAATATCGGGAGGTACAGTTATATGGGGGCTATGAGAAAAAGTGGACCTACATGGCCCATTTACGAACTTAACCTGCCTACTGGAGAAATAAACATGTGTGCAAAATTTTAGCCTTCTATCTCAATTTGATTACAACAGACGGACAGACAGACAGACGGACATCACTAAATCGACTAAGAATTTCACGCTGATCAAGAATATATATACTTTGTTGGGTCTGACATGAGTATTTCGAAGAGTTACAAACGGAATGACAAAGTTAATAATAAAAATTAGGAAACGGTAAAGAAAGAATAAATGTCAGGCAGGTTTGACAATATTCTGCCTGTAACAAATATACGTACATATTGAGAATTTGTATGAAGTAGTATGAAGTCATACTTACTACTAATCTTTATTGACTCCGTGTTACTTCTTTTTAGCGATTCATTTTAAAATCGACTTAAATCTTATTCTGATGATATTGTCACTTAGCACTGAATTCTATTTCTGGCACATTTTCGCATCTGACAGTTGAATTTTGTCAATGAAATGCTTCATTTGAATCAAATTAACAGCTCACAACAAAATATTTGATATTTCTTTGTAATGGGTATCTGCTTGGGTGGAATTTCATTAATGACGCTGTAAATAAATGACATGGCAATAATGAAAAGTTTTTTTGTCTTTGAAATTTAATTTGAAAAATATATTTTTAGATAATAACAAGCAAAAAGCAGTAAGTTCGGCCGGGTCGAACTTTAAATACCCTCCACCATTTGGAACGAATTAGGAAATTTTCAAAAAATAAAATCCTTTAAAAATGCTGTTAAAATCTTAAAAATACCGAATAACGGAAGGTGCCGATATATTGGGGGGATATACGATATTGTGGACCTATATAGACAAATGATACCCTACAACACTTTGCTAATTTAGTAGAGCTCCGCATAACAATTAAAAGTTTTTATGGGAGAATTAAATCATACACGCTATGATTATAATTATAATTTAAAGTTCAAAGGACTAAATATGCCGAAGCATTTGTATCTTTTTAATTCGGACTTGTATTACCCATTTGGTGCACAAATAATTTGAAATCAGATAAAAATATATATGGGAGCTATATCCAAATCGGAACCGATCTCGATAAAATTTGGCAAAGATATGTCTGAGCTGTATTTGATATAGTTCCCTGAATATCATTGTTACGGAGTGCATATTATGGCTGTGGGTAACAAATATGAGAAATCGGATGAACAGTATACATGAGAGCTATAGCTATATCTGAACCGATCTTCACCAAATTTGACATACTAGCTTCTAGGCTCAATTCGGTCGTATGTGCCAAATTTCATCCCATTTGGACAAATATTAGACATTTGGTGCACAATCGGACGAAGTTGCATATGGGAGCTATATCCAAATGTGAACCGATCTCGATAAAATTTAGCAAATGTATTTCTGAGCTGTATTTGATATATTTACCCAAATATTGTTCTTACAGGGTGCATATTACGGCTGCGAACGACAAAAATAGCAAATCGGATGAAAAATATATATGGGAGCTATAGCTATATCTGAACCGATTTCGATCAAATTTGGCATACTTATTTTCAGGTCCAATCTGATCGTTCGTTCAAAATTCCATACTATTCGGACTGATATTACACGTTTGGTGCACAATAAAAGGCAAATCGGACGAAGATATATATGGGAGCTATATCTAAATTTTGACCGATTATCTCCAATTTCAATAGGGTTCGTCCTTGGGCCAAACAAATGATTTGTGCAAAATTCCATCTGGATAGGGCAATAAATGCGAACTGTACTTTGTTTACAAAAATACATGGACAGACGGACATGCATAAATCGACTCAGAATGTGATTCTATGCAGATCATCAAAGGAACTATGGGTCTATCTCGTTTCCTTTTGCCTGTTACAAACAAATGCACAAAGACATAATACCCTGACCACCTTGTGGTGTAGGGTATAAATACGGCTAAAATCATCAAAGTTCCGAATATCGGGGGCACCGATATAATGGGGATATCGTGGACCTATATAGACAATTTTCTTTCAAGGAGTAGAGTACTCACAATGAACTACTTGTATGGAATTTCAGACAATTCCATGGGAAAAATGTGGCTAAAATCGTAAAAATACCGAATATTGGAAGGTGCCGTTAACGTAGACCTATATAGACAATTCTCTTTCATTGGGTAAAGTGCTCACAAAGAACTCCTTGTGTAGAATTTCAGACAATTCCGTTGAAATATGTGGCTAGAATCATCAAAATTTCGAAAATCAAGGGGTACCGTTATATGGAGGCTATACGATATCGTGGACCTATATAGATAATTCTCTTCCAAAGGATAAAGTACTGACAAGGAACTTCTGTGTGGATGTTCACACAATCCCATTGGAAAATGTGGCTAAAAGCACCAAAATGCCGAATATCGGGTGTTACCGTTATATGGAGCTACACGATATCGTGGACCGATACAGCTCATCGTCGAACTTGACCTGCCTGCATTCAAAAGACATATCTGTGCAAAATTTTAGCTTCCTAACTTATTTCGTTGTAACTGTAGCGTGATTCCAACAAACGGACTGTTAGGGCTTAATCGTCTTAGAATTTTACGCTGATCAAGAATATAATAATTATTATTTCGATAAGTTACAAACGGAATGACGAACTTAATATACTCTCCATACTATATATATTGGAGGGTATAAAAAAACATTTGTTGTATTTAAATCGAGCAGGATTGCTCCAATGGAGTGGGAGTTTATTTTGCGGAGTCTACACTTCACTCTTTTACTTTGTGTGGGTGCACTCCTGTTTGAAAAAAATAAAGTGGGAGCAGAATCACTCAGAATGATTGATTTGTGTGTGCATGTGTGCAACAGCAAACGGGTTTTTATGTCGCTGTAAACTTTGGGGGGAGGGTGGCATAGGGTTCATTTTGCAACTAGTGGTTGCAAAAATGTACACACACACAAATACAAGTAAGGTATAATAAAAACTGAAAGATTGCTCGGCAAGAGTAGAACCTATTCGCTTTTGGACCAATTTTGCTCTCACAATAAAACGAGGAAAGCATGGTTTAACCTCATGCGAAATTAAGTGTCGATTTGTCTTGATTGTGACCTGTAGAGCGACCTAAAAATCAGGAAATTTTATTTGGGCCATTTAATCTCCTAATTTTTTTGCGAACATCTTAAAAATAATTGGCGTTTATAGTACTCCCCACACATAGTGTTGTTGGGTGTAAACAGAAGGAGTGTGCCGATAAATTCCATATCCACATGAGATCTCTTGTTGAGAGAAGTGCTTATATAAAACCAGTTTAAAAAGCATTGTTGACTTGTGTTTCAGATTATAGGAAATATAATTATTTAAAATGTTGACCCTTCATGGGGAAGGTGGCAGAAAGAGTAAAGCCGATGGTCGCTCTCCGCTCATATATATCGACCGTGGCATCAGAATAAATGCCGAATATTATCGCGAAGATATTCTGGAGGGTGTATTAAAGGCTTAGGCACGCAAACAGGACTCAGCACCATCGCACTCAGCACACGCCACCCAAGGTTGGTTACAAAATGAGGTTCATCGCTTCAATTTCAGCGCACAATGGCTACCAAAATCTCTGGGACCAATCCGTTGGACTATTGTGTCTGGAGTATTTTGGAAAGCAAGGTTGGCACTAAAAAATACCAAAGTGTCGCCGGAAATGGACCAAAATACTGCAGACCAATATTCGAGTAGCGTGTGACGGTTTCGTTGACCGTTTGAAGGCCATAATTCGTGCCAAAGGTGACCAATTCGAACAAATCTAAACTTATTCTAAAATGTTATGCTATTACCGACATTTTCATTCAATAAAATTAAAAACAAAATTTAAAAGTTATGGCGTTTGACTTTGTAGCAGTTTCTTTATCTCACCATGTAAATATATAGACTTACAGATATTGGTACATCGATGATATAATGCCTTGCATATTTTTAGGAATTATGAGAACAGTCATTGTGAACACTATTTAACTTATATCATGGTAAAGGGATAAAAAGTTGGGTTGTTTTGAATAAATAAAATTATTGGAAAAGTGTTGGCAGGTCTGTTCGGAATACCGTAGAATTTTGTTGTTGCTAAATTGGCAACTACAAAATAAAATTACTTTCTGATAAATTGATAACCTTGTTCAAAAAGTATAGAAGAGAGAAGTTCGGCCATAGACAAATGAAAATATTGACAACGAAAAGCTCTCTACTCGTATCATCAAAAAAATACAGATCACCAAATGTTGTTTTATCGTTTCAGGATTATGAGCGGAAATATTGAAGTCACTCAATTCTACACATGCCACCTGCATAAAAATAAAACTAATTTTTCGCTGTATATTTTTATACCCTCCACCTTGGAAAGGAGGGTATATTAACTTTGTCATTCCGTTTGTAACATCCTTAAATATTCGTCGTAGACCCCATAAAGTATATATATTCATAATCAGCATAAAATTCTAAGTCGATTTAACGATGTCCGTCTGTCTGTCTGTCTGTCTGTCCGTCTGTTGAAATCACGATACAGCCCACATTATTTGACGTAGAGCGCCAAAATTTAGCAGAGCTATTTGCATTGTGTCTAGGATGGTTGGTATTGAAAATGAGATATATCGGTCCACGTTCTGGTATAGTCCCCATATAACGGTACCTCCCGATATTCGGTATTTTGATGATTTATGCCACATTTTTTTACGGATTTGTCTGGAAATTGGTATTTGTAGGTCATAACGGGTCCCTGAGCGTGTGGCAAAACATTGCATGTATATGTCCACGTTGTGGTATAGCCCCCATATAAAGGTACCTCCTGATATTTGGTATTTTTTTGCCACATTTATTCACGGATTTGTCTAAAAATTGGTATTTGTGGGTCATAATGGTTTCCAGCTCCGGTGGCGAAACATTGCATGTATGGGTCCATGATTTGGTATAGCCCCCATATAACGGTACCTCCCGATATTCGTTTTTTGATGGTTTTTGCCACATTTTTTCACGGATTTGTCTAAAAATTGGTATTTGTGGGTCATAATGGGTCCTAGTTCGTGTGGCGGAACATTGTAATTATAGGTCCACGTTTTGGTGTAGCCCCCATATAACGGTGCCTCCCGATATTCGGCATTTTAATGGTTTTTGCCACATTTCTTCTAATGTTTCTTTTACCCTAAGGTGGAGGGTATTAAAAATTTGGCCCGGCCGAACTTAATGTTTTTTTACTTGTTTCATTTGTTTATGGTTCGGCAACTATGTGCCGGCCACAATCCTAGTACACTGTTCGGAATTTATTTAATTACAAAAAGCATCTAAAAATATCAGATTTATTATAGCATACCATACAATACACTTTGCTTATAATCGTCTCTTGGACATACATGTAACACAAACCGAGAAAGAATGTGTGGGTTGCACCTGGTGTATTATTTTCAATACATTCGGATTAAGTTTTGGAAATCACAAGTGTGTTACTAAGCCAAATATGAACATGGACATGTATGATGTAGCTAATGATTTTCTTAAATCCTGCAATGTGATTCGGAATCAATCATTCGATGAAAATACTCAATCTCCAACAATATTATATCATAGTAAGAGTATTACGATTATGTGTAACATATATTGGACAGGACGAGGGCAAAAAGAAACATGATGACTTTCATTGAGGGAAAATCTGTACATATGTATGTATGTATGG
The DNA here is from genome assembly GCF_030504385.1 of Musca domestica. NCBI lineage: Eukaryota > Metazoa > Arthropoda > Insecta > Diptera > Muscidae > Musca > Musca domestica. The sequence continues at coordinate 1,580,565 of NW_026712117.1, forward strand.
CATTTGGTAGGAATTTTTGTGATTTGAACATTTCAGTAATGCGACAAAAAATGCTGTGTTAATATCTTTAAGTAAGGATGTGATATTAAAGGTAAATCAATATGAGAGAGGAAACCTAAAAGCTAGGATACTCCGGCAGTTGTTGCAATTTTTGAAAAACTGGAAAAACCAATTTCCAAATTTTTTTATGCCCCTACCATAGTATGGAGGGTATATTAAGTTTGTCATTCTGTTCGTAACACCTCCAAATATACATTTTAGACCCCACAAGGTATATATATTCTTTACCAGCATAAAATTCTATGTCGATTTAGCAACTCCCGTCTATCCGTCTAGCCGTCTGTGGAAATCACTGTAGCTTCCGAATAAATTGAAGTAGAATGATAAAATTTTACTTAAATGTATATTATGTTTGCAGGACTTTTGCTATTGAAAATGGGTCATGTAGGTCCACGTTTCGGTATATCCACCATATAACGATACCTCCCGATTTTCGGTATTCTGATGATTTTAGCGACATTATTCACCGGAAATGTTTTAAATTTGGTATTTGAAGTTTGTAATGGATAATACAGCCTATGACAGAAAATGCAGGTTCACGTCTTCGTATAGGCCTCTCATAACGATACCTCCCGATATTCGGTATTTTGATGATTTTAGCGGCATTATTCCCCGGAATTGTTTCAAATTTGGTATTTGAAGTTTGTAGAGAAAATTGTCTGTGCAGGTCCACATCTTCGTATAGGCCTCACATAACACACCTCCCGATATTCGGTATTTTGATGATTTCAGTGACATTATTCACCGGAATTGTTTCAAATTTGGTATTTTGAAGTTCGTAATGGATAATACAGCCTCTGGCTGAAAATTGTTTGTGTAGGTCCACGTTTTGGTGTAGTCCCCATATTATGGTACGTCTCTTAATACGGTAATTTGATGATATTAGCTACATTATTCACCTAATTTTTTTCAAGTTTCGCATTTGAATATTTTAATAGCTTATGACAAAATTTCTAATGAAAACCCATGTCGTTGTATAGACCCTAATATCAGGGTAACATTAGGTATTTTTCAGATTTTATCCGAATTTTTGACGGATTTTATTTTTTTGAAAATTGCCAAATTTGATCCAAACGGGGGAGGGCACAAGCCGAACTTACAGCCTTTTTTACTTGATTTTTTCTTTTTCAATTTTATTAAAGCTATTCAAGCAAATTCAACAACACCAAAGGGAACTCAAACCTTCCAATAAAATACTTTTTTTTCCTCGAATAGCCGGAAACTGCTTGTTTGGCTGCTTGTATTGTAATTGGAAATATTGAAAGTATTACAATATAAGTACCAATAATGAAGACATAATAAAGAACGAACTAAAGAAGAAGTTGTGTAAGGGTGATTAGTTTGCAAAATGAAGGCATAAAAAGAAACAGGCTTTTAAAACAAATTTGTGAAAGGGATAAAAGCTTTTAGCCAGGAAATCCGTAGGATAATGAAGAATGGAGAAACAGTGGATATCTACATAGAAATACAAAATTCACCGCAATGAAACTTAAAGGGGAAATAATTTTTGCCACATGAAAAAGAGAAAGAAGAAAAAACGGCCATTGTGGAAATGAAGGAAACAAACCATTTTTCTGTGAATGTTGTTTTGGTGAATCATGTTACGGTACATGTTATATCTTCCAATAATTATTGAGCACATTATATTTATTAGTTTTCCATTAACTGAAATAAACAACATTTAGTGCTTTTTCAGCCTTTTTTGTATTGAATATTTTAATCCACACACAATAAATTAAGGAAACTTCACTTCCTATTTTGACAGTGAAATTGGTTGGTAAAAAGTTTTTAAAATTCTATTAAGTCAAATACATTGATTTATTGCCACAGTGGTTATTTATTGGGGGTTCTAAATATTAATTTTGGTCAGGCCGAACTTTTTTACCTCCACAACTATGTTTATTAAGTGATAAAATGAATTAAATTATATAATGAAAATAGCAATCCGTTTTAATTAAAATATGAAAAAATAATTTAAAAAAAAAAAACGTTAATATTAGTAACACCGTTTGCATTCTGCTTTTCAAAAAATCATACAGTGGGTGAGGCCGTTATATATCAAGACGGGAGCCTATATAGTCAATTTTATACTTGAAGGGTTGCCATCAACCAAATCTTTTTAAATACCAAATTTTAAACAATTTCGTAGGTAAATGTGAGTAGGATTATCAAAAATCGAATATCGGTGGGTATCGTTATATGTGCCCTATAAAAAATCATCAAAATACCGAATATCGGGAGGCACCGTTATATGGTGGCTATACAAAAACGTGGTCCTGCAGACACAATGTATGGCCACCGGAGCTGGAACCCATTATGACCTACAACTACAAATTTTAAGACAAATCCGTGGAAAAATGTGGCGAAAATCATTAAAATACCGATTCGGGAGGTACCGTTATATGGCGCTATACCAAAACGACATATGGTCCGACATATCTCATTTTGAATACCAACCACCCTAAACACAATACAAATTATTCTGCAAAATAATGTTGGCTGTATCGTGTTTTCTACAGACAGACAGACAGACGGACAGACAGACAGACAGACATCGTTAAATCGACTTAAATTTTATGCTGATCATGAATTTATGTACTTTATGGAGTCTATGACGAATATTTGGGATGTTACAAACATAATGACAAAGTAAATATACCCTCCTTTTCAAGGTGGAGGGTATAATAACCCAAGTTAGGGCAGAAACCTTCAAAATACCGAAAATCAGTACTTTTCGGTGGCCGTACCAGTTAGACCTGCCTTTAAGATTTTTTTACAAGGAGGAAACTGAGTATCCCAATTGTGAAGTTCCAGCTAATTTGGTTGAAAATTGTGGCAAAAACCTTCAAATAATTTGGAGTTACCGTTATATGGGCGCTACACATAAACGTGGCCCATATAGACCATTTTCAATACCAATCAGCCTGTATATGATATAAACCATTGTTTCAAATTTCAAAGCTCTAGATTAAATAATGTGGACTCTATTGTGATTTCAACAGACACACAGACAAACACATCGCTAAATCGACTTAAAATTTTACGCTTATCAAAAATATATACACTTTTTTGGGTCTCCGACAAATATTTCGAGGTGTTGCAAATGGGACTTAATATACCCTCCATTGTATGGTGGAGGGTATAAAAAAGGCATCAACATACCAAATTTTCGAAGGTACCTCTATATGGGATATGGGACAGAGAACGAATCACTGTTTGGTATGGATTTTGTCCAGAGGCATAATTGTTCATATTAGCCGAGTGGCCGTTGCGTTATCTGGCCATGTTGAACGAATTTTTGTTGACAACAATTGTACGAACGAACGGTGCTGCGTGACACACAGCTAATATGCTATGTAGGCGGAATAAAAGCCATATTTGAAACGATTGGGTCCAAATAAAACTTCGTCATATTTATAACCCTTCTTTTCGGCATTTGAACCGTTTCAGTAAATATATGCAATCCAATGTTGGGTAAATGCATCTACTCACCGATTTTTTGCATTTAGAATTCTCTAGATATAATTTTTCAACGGAAGTCATTGTGATTCGATATTTTGTCTTTGTTTTTTCGTGGCAGATAGGTCAAAAAGTTTATAGTCATTAAATGTATCACTTTTTAATGTTAATTGTTTACTTTATTTGATACCGAAGATTTTTTGGAATGGTATGATGAAAAAACTTTTTTAATTTTAATTTTTTTAACCAACAAAATGTCAAAATTTATTTCTTTCAAAATTTGAATTAAATAAGGTATACATATTTGAACTTAATTCCAATGTTACATATCTACGGAGTTAGTCGAAGTGCAGGTAACAGCTATGGATTTAATACCAAACGAGATTGTACATTAAAGAATTGCGAAAACTGGCAGTGGTTTGTTATTTGATTTTAACTAATTTATTTAGCATTCATCCATAGATTCCTTCTAGTCTACAAAATACAGATTATCATCTTCAATAATTTTCATTTATATTTTAAACAAATAAACAAATATGTGACAATTTTTGGAAAATGTGAAAATATGAGTGAGGTACCGCAATATTACACTTCATCTAATACAGACGCAAATATTGGCATAAAAAATTAAAATAAATTGAAGATTTATATCCAATTTTATATGAAATCATAAATTCCGATAATTACATATTCATATCAGATATCTTGTTAAGAGAAATATTTGTTTATTTTTTTTACTCTAAACTAGCTGGCCCGGTCCGCGTTGCCGGTCCGTACAATTTTGATTATAAGTAATGACTCCTTTATAATGACTCCAATTTTGATTATAAGTAATGACTTGATTATAAGTAATGACTCCATGACTAAATATAAATTAATTTTTGTGTTAAATACCTATATGATAAATAACATCTATAATAGCCCCATGTGAAAATTCAGCTCAATTTTTGGTATTGTAAAAGCTTAAATGAGCTATAATTTGGAATTTGTATTTCCAACGTTTAAAATCCCGTACTACGTGGTATTTAGTTTTGTCCACCTCATACTTGAAGGCAGAATGTTGTCAGAATAGCCAAAAAGTTACTCTTTTGCTCGATTACCGTAAGATGGGCATTATTATTATTTTTTTTTTGTCATTTAAACGGTGCGTTGGAGATCCAATAAAGTTCACATTTTTCATCATAGTATAATTCAATGACGATTAAACAAATGTTCGGTCCCGCGTTACTTTCTAATTTCGTATTTTTTCATGTTTCTGCCACAATTTCCGACTGAATGAGTCCCAGATTGACATTTCGGAGTTTACTTCATCCCAAATCTACGTTCCCAACCAATATTCTCTTGGGGGTTACAAATTCAATATAATACCAGATTTTCTTTTCTGACCACACATTGGTTGGGAAAGTGAACTGGGGGGTATACTAATGTGGGGACTATACTTAAATAAATGTTTATGTGGATAATTATCTGTAAGAAGGTTTTCTACCCCTGGGCTTTTTACCACAGGTAGCCTCAAGACTAAGATGGACCCTTTTCCGAAAAAAATATGATTATTATTAAAATATTACCCCTTAGAAACAAAGATGTCAAAATGGAAGAAGTGGTCAAGACCCCGAAAATACCTTAAATCATATGATGGTGATACCAAAACGTGATCATTTTTTTAAGGATGGTTTCTTCTTAAATTATTAACGTAAGCCAAAATTGGTACGAAAAACATGGTTAAAATGTAGAATATACTTGAAATCGAGTTGTTCCGTTATCGGGGGTTATGACCCATATCATGGCCTTCCAAAGCGATTAAAGGTGTCTTGAATGTTTAGGAAGAATTTTAAAATGTAGAATATACTTGAAATCGAGTTGTTCCGTTATCGGGGGTTATGACCCGTATCATGACCTTCCAAAGCGATTAAAGGTGTCTTGAATGTTTAGGAAGAATTTCTGGGAGGAATTCGCTCTACTATTTTTCGTCTAATACCGACTATTATTTCAATAATTGTAGTCCCAATGTATTTTGCATTTTGAGTTCTCATTGGACGAATTATTGTTACATGAAAGAAGCAGGTCCACTTTTTGAAATGAACCGCATAACGCTTTTTCGGTAATTTTCATCTTCCAGCTGAAGGTCCTGGAATTTTATACATGAAAGATCGCCATTTCGTATTGCGTACTCATTTCATTTTGAATTGAAAGAATTGAAAACAATAAGAAATGTACACTTCAATATAGAAAAAAGAAAGAATTGCCCAATAAATACATAAAATCTATAAATAACAGTTTTATGTCGCTTTCTACCAACCAAAAAAAAACTACACATCATATTAGATTCCAAAAAAAAAATCAAACACTACAAATGTACATTCGAAAGTAGTAAGTCAAAATGGAAAAAATATGCAAAATAAAACATTATTATTGTACATTTTAAAAGTCAAAATGAAAATTTTGAAATTTCACATTTTTAGGCGATTTTTTTAAGATTTTATTCTTTTTTGCCAAGAGGCAATTCCGAATTTGTCTGAATCGTTAAAATCAGACCGGCGGTCTTTATGTTATAAGCGTAGTAACTAACACAACTTTCTTTTACATATAGAGAGATAGATTTAAAAGTAGGCGCGTTCCTTAGCCCTTAAATAAATACTAAGGGTTGGATGGAAAGCCAACAGTATCTCGTGTAATAATTCTCAAACCGATATCTGTATTATTTTGGCAAATATAAGGATTTTAGATAAATCGAAATAGGGGCGTAAAAGTAGGCGTGGTCAAAATTGTTTTCCTTAAAACCTAACTCGGGGTATGACGAATGCTTGTACAAAAAATTATTCAAATCGGTCCACCTGTTCTCAACTGATTCCATTACCAACGAACAACAATTGATTTATATATATAGAAGAAAGCAACAATTCAGAAAAATCCTATTATTTTTCTCCAAAACCTTATTTAAAAAATTACCCAAAACCTTTAGGTTTTTAGATTTTTAAAATATTTAAAGCCACAAATGTACATTGTTTCTTTCCCTAAAGCCAACTCAAATGCAAGCTGTGTGCAGATGCTTGTTTTGTATGTAAATGTTGGTACGGAGAATAATCAGATTGCCAACATGTCTGTCTAGTGAATAAAAATATATAGTACATGAGACATGTAAGCATATACAGGCTGAACAAAATGCAAATACCAATAAATCAATTAAAATAGATCTTTTTTTAATAAAAGTTTTACTTCATTATATTTTTAAAACAAAACAGTTTATAATACGATTTTTTTATTTCTTATACAAATGATTATTATTATTTCGTTTTATATTTTTATGTCACCGATATTTATCTCCACCCTGTATGCCCACAAGTCAAGTATCTATGGTAGCATGAATGTATCTTGTGTAGAAATGTTTGGCAAACACTTCGTTCGATGGAAAGCGTTTTAAAATACATATAAAATATTTAAAATATGGTTACAGCTTTTTGAATAGATTTTAAAGCCATTTTCTGCAAACATCGTTCACAATTTAATTTATGCAATGCACTTTGCACAACAGTTTCAAATGCAGTCACGGGGGGACAGATAGGCAAGATGTCGAATAAAACATTTTTTAACTACGTCTACCACACTCATAAAATTTTACCATCTTTAAAGTTGATGGCAATATCGTTTCATTAAACATCAACAAATCAATTTTAATGAATTATTTTAGTAATTTGAAAGAAAAAATTTAAATTATTTTGAGTGTCCATTCTTTCTATTTTTTCACCATTTGTCTATCAGCACAAGTCGATGCTCTTCCTCGTGTAAGTTCGATTATTATACCCTCCACTATTCTAGGGATGGTATATTAACTGTGTCATTCCGTTGCAACTCCTCGAAATAATTAACAAATTGTATATATTCTTGATCAGTGTAAAATTCTAAGTCGTCTTAGTGATGCCCGTCTGCTGTCTGTAGTAATCAAGATATCTTTCGAACGAATGGAGATAGCGACATTATACACCTGAATTGTTTCGCATTGGAACATATTAATGGGCACCACAACCTATAAAAATAAATTAAACAAGTAAGCAAAGGCTACAGTCGAGCGGGGCCGACCGTTGAATACCCTACAACACTATAATAAACGATACAGTTTATATAGGCGAGATACTCGAAAGAATTCCACAAGATATTGTGACAAATAATAAAAGAAAACCATCAAGTTCCGTTCTCTTATTTTTCGAATAATAGCAACTTAAACTAATTTGCTCATTTCTAATTTATTGGTAGATGTTGCACGTAAATGGTCTTCCTAGATCTGGAACCAATATTTCCCAAAGACCTATAATCTCTCAGAAGTGGCAAAAGATTAACATTTATTATTGGTTTTTGACTGAAACGCATCTATATGAGATACAGACATTTGACTATATTCTTCAACGAAATCAGCGTTAACGAAATAGTCAGAAGTGCGTATTTCCTGTATTTGTGAATTCTCCAAAAAGTCACTGGAATGGACATTTTCGTATTTAGTCTACAAAAGTTGGCAAACTATTGCACACATTGAATATTTTTTGATGGCCATCCAAAACTGCTTGACTTTTGCAATGTCCGGTAACCCCCATTCAAATGTGCGTGAGGATCGGGCAATAATTACCACCTGCTGAAAATTTTGCAGTTTTTTGGTCCATTTCAACCCCTAAATATATGGCGATCATCTCCAAAAAGAGTAGGCTTCTATTCTGACCCTCATCTTATCCCCATGCAAAATTTTGTAAGGATCGGGCCATAAATGCGATCTGTATATGATATCCTGATATCCTAACTACTTAGTTTTGTTAGCTGTAGAAATATTACCAAATGTTTAATTCAAAATCAAAATATGCCAAAAATATGACAAAATTGAAAAAATATGAGAAAATTTTACAAAATCAATGTTTTTATCTTTAGAGAGATATTTTTGTACGATTTTTTTAGACGTTTTTTCTTTCCTGCCAAGAGGCCATTCTGGATTAATGAGCAATCAGTTCAGCCGTTCTTGATATATAATAGATCTTTCAAGCATATCTTCAAATATATATATTTTGCTATATATCCGATTTGTTGGATGTTAACATCAATGTAAAGATCAGAAGTAACCTTGTCATGGCTTTGTGATTTCGCCGGGATTTAAAATATTCGCGGTTTAATGAAAAATGTTGAATTTTTTCAACACAAATATATGGTCTATTTTACCCGCTAAATATTATCCGATGACCACTCAAATTGGTAGGCTTCTTCCCCGCCCTAAACTCTAGCTACATGCAGAATTCCGCGTCGATTGGTCTATAATTGCGACCTGTAAAGCAACTGCAAAATCCGACATCTTTTCCGTATTTGGTCCATTTCAAACCCTAAACATTTGGCGATCATCTCCAAAAGAAATAGGCTTCTATTCTGACCCTAACCCCACCTTCGTGCAAAATTTCGTAAGGATCGGGCCATAATTGCGACCTGTAGAGTGATTACAAATTAACATGGACAGACGGACAGACGGACGGACGGACATACATAGCTAGATCGACTCAGCTCGGCGAGCTAGGAAGATCCATATATACTTTCCTATATGGGAAACCAATATTTCGAGGTGTTACATAAATTCTGGCTCAATCAAACTTATAATACCCCCAACACATAGTGTTGTAGGGTATAAAAACAAAAATTTCAATTTTACCGAAACGCTGAAAATAACTTACAGGCGATATCCAAAATACACAAAAAGGCGAACTACTGGCTTTTTGTGCTGATTTCGTTGACGATATATATCATAGACAAGCAAATCATATAGATGAGTCTAAATTTAATTATACAGAGGGGCCTCTTGCTTTTGGAGATGATCGAAAATATTTAGGGGCTCAAATGTACCAAAAACAGAAAAATTGTCCTTATCAAACCATTGAAACCAATCGACACGGAATTTTGCATGAGAAGAGAGTAAAGGACAGGGAAGAAGTGTAGCATTTTGGATGACCATTGGATTATATTTACAATGGGGCCTCTTACTTTCGCAAAATATTTCGGGCTTCAAATGAACCAAAAGCAGAAAAAAATTGCTGATTACCCAATTGAAGCCAATCGACACATCTGAGAAGAGAGTTAAAGACAAAAAAAAAAGTCTGGCCTTTTGGCTGTAAAATGGACCACACAACTAAAAGCACGACGGTGTGCGTGTTCCTGGTGACATAATTTCAAAAGCGAAATCTTTACAAAATGGCTTCTATCATATTGTAGTGTTGTAGGGTATCACATGGTCGGCCCCGCACGACTATAGCCTTTACTTACTTGTTCTTTTTCGGGAAGAACAATAAGAAAATGGTTACCCGTTACACTAAAAAGTCTTCGATATCTTTTGAAGTTCGCAGAGGAGGATATTAGAAAAACCATTGCACGATGGACCCACATCCATTTTTTCTGTCCAAAACTATTTCAACGTCTCCAAATATAAGCCCTAAAAACCAACAGTGAACTTAATTACAAATTTCAGAATTGCGCCTCTATTCCTCCACCCAATACCAAATTAAGCAATAATTTAGTACCATTTAGTACTTCCATTATTGTACACATTTCCAAAACCACCTCCCATTCTTAAATACAGTCCCCAACAATGACATCCATATCAAATTTCAGCTATATTCCTTCAACCACTACCAAATTTAGTACTTTTTGTGCAATTAATGTACACATTTGTAAAACCATCTCCTTATCTCAATATCCAGATACCAAGAAAGACCTCAATATCAAATTTGAGGATTCCATTTATCTCTTCAAATATAAGGGACATTTCCAAAACCACCTCAATATCTTAACCATCCAAATTCAGAGCGCTGTTATTTCTAAGCCACTCGTCCGACAGCTGTTAAAATTATTCCAGTGACAGCTTATTATATTGTTTACAAGCGTACAAAAGCATTTTGGTGAGAATTTTCCAGGAAAAAAGTTATTCGTGATGGAATTCAAGCGTGATTGTGGGATTTCTTTATATTTGGCTGGAAAACCAAAAGTGGATATCGTTAGAGCACTCCAGCATTTAAATGTGAATAAATCTTTTGTGTCTCGTAGCATCGCTCGTTACCGTGATACTGGTAGCGCAGCCCGACGTCAAGAAAGTGGACAGAAGAAAACAGCAACATCAGCAGAAATGGTTCGAAAAGTAAAGAAGCGACTTGATTGAAACCCGCGTCGCAGTGGCCGAAAAATGGCTCGTGAGCTGTAAATATCGCAACATTCCATTCCGAAAATTAAAAAATGAGCTCGGGGTAAAGCCATTAAAATTCCAAAAAGTGCAAGAACTTACGCCGCAACAGAAAGAAAATAGAGCCGAACCGTGAACTGCCGAATTTCGTTTTCTCCGATGAGAAAACATTCGTTGTCCAACAGTTTGTAAACAAACAAAATGATCGTGTTTAATTGCCAAAGTGGCCAGAACTCAAGCGCCGGCCATAGTGATGGTTAGGCCCGCCATAACAGCCGATGGTCGCTCTCCGCTCGTATTAATAAATAATAAATGCCGAATATTATCGCGAAAATATTCTGAAGGGCACGCAAACATTTTGACCGCAGATCTTGGACATTCCAACAGGACTCAGCACCCTAGCACTCAGCACGGCCTACTCAAGAATGGTTACAAAATGAGGTTTTCCTCGCTTCATTTCCAGCGCACAATGGCCACCAAAATCTCCGGACACGAATCCGTTGGACTATGGTGTCTGGAGTATTTTGGAAAGCAAGGTTGGCACTACAAAATACCAAAGTGTCGATCATCTCAAGCAAGCGCTTCGCCGGGAATGGGCCAAAATACCGCAGAGAAACATACGGGCAGCGTGTAAAGGTTTCATTGCCGGTTTAAGCCATAATTTGTGCCAAAGGTGACCAATTCGAACAAATCCAAACTTATTCAAAATTTGAAGCTATCTCCGACATTTTTTGCTTTCGTTCAACAAAATTAAAAAAAAAAATATATAAAAATGATGGCGTTTGACTTTGTTGCAGTTTTTTTATCTCACCTTGTATTCTTGATCAGCGTAAATTCTAAGTTACTTTAGTGAAGTCCGTCTGTCCAGCTCTATTCATTCATCCGAAACCAAATTCAGTACTTTTCGTACAAATATAGCAAGTGTTTCAAAAATACGCCCATATCTTAACCACAGACAATAGTAGTGACATCTCTATTTTATTTCAGGATTTCAGCAATAATCCTTTACTCAATGTCAAATATAGTACTATGTGGTACTTTTCGTACAATTGTAGTACACATATCCACAACCATCTCCATATGTCTAGCCCACACATGAACAGCGTCCCCAATGCCAAATTTCAGATTTCAGGCACCCAATACCAAAATAGGTACACATAAGTACGAATTTCCAAAATATCCCACTCCTTTACACCAAATTTCCAAAACTGTCACCATGTCTCAATCATAAAATCTGATAAAAAACATGTTTCCAAGTTTCAGAATTCCACGCCTATCGGTGCACCACAATTCCAATTTGTACTAAATTTAGTGATATTTAGTACACATACGTACAAATTTCCAAAACAACTTGCATCATACAATCCAATCATGGGTTCCAATTTCAGGATTCCAGCTTCATCAGTTCACTCACATTCAAATTTTACCAAATGTAGTACCATTTAGTACACATGAGTACGAAGTTCCAAACCTTCCTGCAATAACCCCAATTTTAAATTTCAGGATTCATCCCTATCAACTCGCCTAAGTAAAAATTGTACCAAATTTAGTACCATATAGTACAGATAAGTACGAATTTCCAAAACTTCCTACATAACCCAATCCTATACTCCCATAGTAATCCCAATCGGAAATTTCAGCACTCCATCCTTATCGGTTCGCCAAAATACAAATTGTACCTAATTTAGTGCATTTTGATATAAGTACAAATGTCCAAAATTATCTACAACCAACCCTACACTCCCACAGTAATCTTATTTTTATACACTCCACCATACTATGGAGTGTATATTAATTTTGTCGTTCCGTTTGTAACTCCGCGAAATACTCATGTCAGACCCAACAAAGTATATATATTCTTGATCAGCGTAAAATTCTAAGACGATTTAGCCATGTCTGTCCGTCTGTTGTAATCACGCTATCTTTCGAAAAAAATTGAGATAGAAGGCTACAATTTTGCAGACATGTATTTTTTGCCAGTAGTCAGGTTAAGTTCGTAAATGGGCCATGTAGGTCCAAGTTATCATATAGCCCCCATATAACGGTACCTCCCGATATTCGGTATTTTGATGATTTTAGCGACATTATTTACCGGAATCGTTTCAAATTTGGTATTTGAAGTTCGTAATGGATACTACATCCTAAGTCAAACAAGTAAAAAAGCAGTAAGTTCGGCCGGGCCGAACTTTGAATACCCTCCACCATTTGGAAGGAATTAGAAAATTTTCAAAAAAATAAAATCCAATAAAAATTCTTTTAAAATCCTTAAAATATCTAATATAGGAAGGTGCCGATATATGGGGGGATATACGATATTGTGGACCTATAAAGACAAATCTATGTCTGCGTGTAAAGTACTCACAAGGAACTTCGTGTGTGGATTTTTAGACAATACGATTGGAAAATGTGGCTAAAATCATCAAAATACCGAATATGGCGGGGTACCGTTATATGGGAGCTATACGTTATCGTTAACCTATATAGAGAATTCTCTGTCGGTGGGTAAAGTGCTCACAAAGAACCCCTTGTGTACAAAGAACCCCTTGTGACCATTCCGTTGAAACATATGGCTAAAAACATCAAAATACCGAATATCGGGGGTACCGTTATATTAGGGCTATACAATATCGTGGATCTATATAGATAATTCTCTGCCGAGGTATAAAGTACCCACAAGGAACTCCTTGTGTGGATTTTCAGACAACTCCGATGAAAAATGTTGGTCAAATCATAAAATACCGAATATCGGGAGGTACCGTTATATGGGGGATATACGATATCGTGGACCTGTGTAGACAATTCTCTCTCAGGGGGTGAAATACTCACAAGGAACTACTTGTGTTGATTTTAAGACAATTCCATCGTAAAGCGTGGCTAACATCATCAAAATACCGAATATCGGAGGTTACAGTTATATGGGGGATATACGATATCGTGGACCTACATAGACACTTCATTTTGAGGAGGTAAAATGCCCACAAGGGACTCCTTTTGTGGATTTTCAGACAATTCCGTTGAAAAATGTGGCTAAAATCATGAAAATACCGAATATCGGGGGGTACCGTTATATGGGGGCTATACGATATTGTGGACCTATTCTAATTCTCTGCGGAGGTATAAAGTACCCACAAGGAACTCCTTGTGTGGATTTTCAGACAATTCCGTTCAAAAATGTGGGTAAAATCTTCAAAATACCGAATGTCGGGGGGTACCGTTATATGGGGGCTATACGATATTGTGGACCTATATAAATAATTCTCTGCCGAGGTATAAAGTACCCACAAGAAACTCCTTGTGTGGATTTTCAGACAATTCCGTTGAAAAATGTGGGTAAAATCATCAAAATACCGAATGTCGGGGGGTACCGTTATATGGGGGCTATACGATATTGTGGACCTATATAAATAATTCTCTGCCGAGGTATAAAGTACCCACAAGAAACTCCTTGTGTGGATTTTCAGACAATTCCGTTGGAAAATGTGGGTAAAATCATCAAAATACCGAATATCGGGGGGGGGGGGGGGGGCTACCGTTACATGGGGGCTATACGATATCGTGGACCTATATGGACAATTCTCTGCCGAGGTATAAAGTACCCACAAGGAACTCCTTGTGTGGATTTTCAGACAATTCCGTTGAAAAATGTGGGTAAAATCATCAAAATACCGAATATCGGGGGGTACCGTTACATGGGGGCTATACGATATCGTGGACCTATATTTACAATTCTCTGCCGAGGTATAAAGTACCCACAAGGAACTCCTTCTGTGGATTTTCAGACAATTCCGTTGAAAAATGTGGCTAAAATCATCAAAATACCGAATATCGGGGGGTACCGTTATATGGGGGCTATACGATATTGTGAACCTATATGGACAATTCTCTGCCGAGGTATAAAGTACCAACAAGGAACTCCTTGTGAGGATTTTCAGAAACTTCCGTTCAAAAATGTGGGTAAAATCTTCAAAATACCGAATGTCGGGGGGTACCGTTATATGGGGGCTACACGATATTGTGGACCTATATAAATAATTCTCTGCCGAGGTATAAAGTACCCACAAGAAACTCCTTGTGTGGATTTTCAGACAATTCCGTTGAAAAATGTGGGTAAAATCATCAAAATACCGAATATCGGGGGGGGGGGGGGGGGGGCTACCGTTACATGGGGGCTATACGATATTGTGAACCTATATGGACAATTCTCTGCCGAGGTATAAAGTACCCACAAGGAACTCCTTGTGTGGATTTTCAGACAATTCCGTTCAAAAATGTGGGTAAAATCATCAAAATACCGAATATCGGGGGGTACCGTTATATGGGGGCTATACGATATCGTGGACCGATATAGCCCATCTTCGAACTTAACCTGCCTGCAGACAAAAGAGAGATCTGTGCAAAATTTTAGCTTTCTATCTTAATTCGTTTAGACTGTAGCGTGATTACAACAGACGGACAGACGGACGGACAGGGCTAAATCGTCTTAGAATTTTACGCTGATCCAGAATATATATATACTTTGTTGGGTCTAAAATGATTATTTCGATGAGTTACAAACGAAATGACAAAGTTAATATACCCTCCATACGTTTTTTGGTGGAGGGTATAAAAGTTGCCTATGCAGGTCCACGTCTTCGTATAGTCCCCATATTTTAAAAGAATTTTTAACGGATTTTATTTATTTATTTATTTTTTTTTTTGGAAATTGCCAAATTTGTACCAAATGGTGGAGGGTATTAAAAGTTCGGCCCGGCTTAACTTACAGCTTTTTTACTTGTTCATTTTCTGGATACCAGTTGTATTGGTTTACTCAAATCCAAATTGTACCAAATTTAGTACCATTTAGTACACTTAAGTAACATTTTCATAACTGCCTACATCATACAGTCCTTATTTCTAAATTTCAAGATTTCAACTCTACTGTTTCTCCGAAAATTTAAATCGTACCATTTTAAGTACCATTTAGCACACTTATGAACGGATTTCCAAAACAGCCTACATTCCTCTGCCCTTGAATGCAATAGTAATCTTATTTCAAAATTTCAGTATTCCAGCTCTATTGGTTCACTCAAATCAAAATTGTAGCAAATTTAGTGTACCAAAATTAGTACAATTTAGTACCTTTCCTGCACATTAGTACAAATTTCGAAAACTACCTCTATATCGTAATGCTACACTTTAACTATAATGTTAATTTCAAATTTCAGGATTCCAGCAACATATGTTCCTCTAATTTAAAATTGCACCAAATTTAGTACCGTTTAGTACTTTGACCATGCTAGAGTACACATTTCCAAAACTATCTCATTACATCAACCCTGCTCCTCAACCTAGATTCCTATTTGAAATTTTTCAGCTTAAACCGTTCACATGATACGAAGTGATACAAAATGTATTACATTTTGGTACTTTTCGTACACTTATAGTGCAAATTTCTTATAACCCATTAGTGCATTTATCATACATTTCATAAATGACCCTCATTCCAAATTGAAGGAAGCTCTACTGGTTCGTCAAATACATAGGGTATCATATGTAGTACCTTTTGATACTTTTCGTTAGAACATTAATAAGGGTTGCCCATATTCGACGGACCTTTGGGCCCATTCCAATCGACGAGGCTTGTCCGCAGGCAACATTCTTTGCGTCAGCACTGGCTCGAACGGCAGCGATATTCTCGGGCGATCGCCTTGGTCGACTTTTATATGGCCTCTTCGGATTAGAAAGAGCCTTACCAGTCGAAAATTTTTCGTATAAACGCTTAATGGTGTTCTTAGAAGGCGCACTTCTGACATTTTTTAATGTTTTACAAGCACGTTGAGTTTTCACAATTGACTTCAATTGACACAATTGACTATTTCAGAGCGCTCGCGTGGCATGTATTGGTTCATGGTAAAAATCTGCTTGGACTGACGCTTCAAACGCGGTATGTCATTAAGCGATGTGACATCTCTGTTAAAAGTTATGGCGTTGCCAGACGGGTCCGTCGAATATGGACAACCCTGTACGAATTTCCAAGAACCCAGCCTTTTCTGATACCATCGGACCAAGAGTGACCCTCACTTTTAATTTCAAGATTCTAACATCATTCATTCATTGCAGGATGTCTACTGGTCAATAAGACACTAATTTTCCAATGACTTGATAAATTTCGTACCAATTGTCCATTAAAATTAAAATGGGCAACATTTACATCAATTCGGAAACTCCCCTCAAGAGTCAAAGTGCACACCATGCAAATAGGCAGACAGATGAACAAAGGGACACACGTGGCTAGACCAACACTAAATGTGATGAAAAGGATTTCGTCCAAAGAGACATGGGATCTAAAAAATGTGATTTCGTTGAGGCACATTTTTGTCGCATCAAATTATGTACGTATACGCATTGTAGCCATATGCCTGAGAGTATAGAAACAGGCAGACGTAAAAATGTTTACATTTCAAATTAAATGTAACTGCTTTTACTTCATGACTAAAACGCTGCTCTATTTGTCTGTCATCGCATAAGGATAGAAAATAGTGTGTGAATGTTGAACTTTCGGAATTCGGTGTTAATTCAGACTGTTAGATAACACATGCGAATCTCAGGGCACTATTCTCTTTGGAATACCTAAAGTTTTATTGCCACCAACAAAATAATTCTTCGAAATAGCAGGGAGTTGTTTAGTGACATGTTAGTTGGTCACCCGACACTTGCAGACAAAATATGCCAACTGTGGTGTTCGAAGAACAACCTGACACGTGTCGCAGTGTCTGTTGATGCCAGATTTTATTTGTTTTTGCGTTCAATTTTGTGGGACCAACAACTTTTGGGATTAGAGGAACAATATACAAACTTTGTATATAATTTTTTTAAACGTTGTCATTCCATTTGTAACTCCTCGAAATAATCATGCCAGACCCAGCAAAGTACAGGGTGAGAAGAAAAAACTGCAACAAACTTCAGACTGCTGTCATTTTTAGGCCACTAGTCCGACAGCTGTTAAAATTATTCCAGTGACAGCTCATTGTATTGTTTACAAGTATACAAAAGAATTTTGGTAGGAATTTTGCAGAAAAAAGTTATGGAATTCAAGCGAAATTTCTTTATATTTGGGTGGAATACCACAAGCTGGAAAACCACAAGTGATCGGCAAATATTGAAAAATGAGCTCGGGGTAAAACCATTGAAATTCCAAAAAAATGCAAGAACTTATACCGCAACAGAAAGCAAATAGACTCAAAAGAGCTAAAGAGTTGCTTCGCTTGGTCGAAAGTGGTGAACTGCCAAATTTGTTTTTCTCCGATGAGAGAGAAAACATTCATTGGTTAGCAGTTTGTAAACAAACAAAATAATCGTGTTTACTTGCCAAACAGGTCAGCTGAAAATTTGCACCTTCGGTTGACCACCAGAACCGAAGCGCCGGCCATGGTGATGGTGTGGGTCGCCATAACAGCTTATGGTCGCTCTCCGCTCGTATTAATCGAACGTGGCATCAGCAAAATGCTGAATATTATTAAGCTTTGGGCACGCAAACATTTTGGCCACATACCTTGGACATTCCAACAGGACTCAGCACCATAAGGTTCCTCGCTTCATTTCCAGCGCACAATGGTTACCAAAATCTCCGGATACCAATTTGTTGGACTTTTGTGTCTGGAGTATTTTGGAAAATTTGATGCTATTTCCGACATTGTTTGTTTTCATTCAATAATATTTAAAAAATTAAAAATTATGGCGTTTGACTTTGTTGTAGTTTTTTTATATCGGCCTAATCGAATAATATTTTAACCGATATTATATATTATTCAATAACAATCATATTTGGTATGAATTAATTCACACAACTGCTTAATATTCTTAGTTGTGTATTGTATCAGATAGTCTGGCCCACCCGACTTTTGTTCCTTACTGGTTTTGATACTTCATTTCTTTAGAGATGCAAAAAATTAAATTTTTGCCTAAAAATAAATAATTATGAAATTAAACTTTAAAATTTAGAAGAATAAAACATGTGCTCCATATATTATCATCATACATGATTATTAAATGCGCGCCCACCAGTTGCAGAAAAAATATATAATTCTTTTTCTACGAATGTAAATAATTAAATTCCTTTCTAAACATGGCCTTGAAATTCAACCACAATAATCAATGTTTGATTTTTTTCTTATCTCTTGTTCTCAACAAATGTGGCATGGGAGTATCTTTTGTTGCCTTTGACAAATTTATTCCAGAGGAATTGGTACGCAAATAAACGTGTGTCGATATTCCTCTTTTTGAATAAACTCAATTGTGGAAATAACATGGTTTTCTGCGAATTTTACAGTACAAAGCAATGTATGATTATCATTATGCCGGTACGAACATTTTTGAAATGGTTCAAAGATTTAAATATTAAATATTAAGTAACATAGGGTCAATTCTGGGAAAAATTTCATATAAGATAGGAAAAAGTAAATGGGTCCATAAAAAATATCGATCATCAAAAAAATCCTAACCAAAAAAAAAAAAAAAAAAAAAAAAAAAAAATGGAAATGCTTTGGTATGTGTTTGAAGAAATTTGGTACGAAATTTGGTATACTAAACTTTAGGAAGGGCTGACTTCTGCAATGAGTTTACATCATACCAAATTATTGCCAATAACGACAACAAAATTTCAGACTACCTGAAATCGAGTACAATCGTAATACCATACACCACTCTGCTGAAGATTTATTGTATGGCTGATTGAAGGCCCAGGAGTGTGTAAGACCTGGAAAAAAAGGATTTGCACCGAATTAAACATTTTCTCTTTCTTGTAGAGCTTATAATAACCTAAGGAGATGGCATTGTAAATGGGAATCCAGGGAAATGGAAATCTCCGTTGGTTCAGCTGCACACCAGTCATATTTGATGCTAATTTAGTGGCTAGCCGATGATGAATTTTAAAAGTTCTATTTATGCGACTGACTGACTTAACGATTCATCAACGCCCAGACGAATTGGCTGAAGCTAGAATCTTGAAATTTTAGGTGAGGGTCACTCTTGGACCAATGGTACTACAAAAAACTACAAAAAGGTACTAAATATGGTACCCTTTAAGCAGCAAAGATAGAACACTTAAATTTGAATTGAGGGTCACTGATGGAGTGCATGATAGATGACCAAAGGGGTTTCGGACATTCGCACCATAAGTTACGAAAAATAACAAAATTTACTACATTTGGTACCATTTCATATCATGCGAACGGTTAGAGCTAAAAACTTGAAATTTGGAATGGGAATCAAGGTCGAGAAGTGGAGTCGATGTAAGGAGGTAGTATTGGAAGTGTGTACTCATGCATACGAAAAGTACTAAACGGTACTATTTTTAGAACAATTCTAATTTAGAGGAACGGATGGAGCTGGAATCCTAAAATTCGAAATTAACATTACTTGCGCAGTGTAGGATTGGGATATGGGGGTAGCTTTCGAAATCTCTACTTATGTGCGTAGGTATAATTTCCTACTCCTTTAGGATTTGTAATTGTAAGAAGATTTGGAAATGCATATTTATATGCACGAAACTGTACCGGTCGGATCCGATAGAGTCGGAATCCTTAAAATAAGATTTCTGTTGAATTGTAGTTATGGAAATTTGTACTTATGTGTACTAAAATGTACTAAATTTGGCACAATTTGGATTTGGATGAACCGATAGAGCTAGAATCCTGAAATTTGTAATTGGGATTACTGTGGGAGTGAAGTATTGTTGTATGTACGAAGCTCTGGAAATTCGTATTTATGTATACCAAATGGAACTAAATTTGGTACAATTTGCATTTGAGGCTGGAATCCTGACGTACGTGCACATGGTATACGTGGTGTAAATGGTAGTACATTTGGTACAATTCGGTATGAGAATCACGATGGGAAAGAATGATTGATATATACAGGTGATTTTGGAAATGTGTACTAAGTGTGCGAACTGTACAGGGTGAGATAAAAAAAAATGCCACAATTTAAACATTTTTATACCCTCCACCTTGGAAAGGAGGGTATATTAACTTTGTCATTCCGTTTGTAACATCCTTAAATATTCGTCGTAGACCCCATAAAGTATATATATTCATAATCAGCATAAAATTCTAAGTCGATTTAACGATGTCCGTCTGTCTGTCTGTCTGTTGAAATCACGATACAGCCCACATTATTTGACGTAGAGCGCCAAAATTTAGCAGAGCAATTGGTATTGTGTCTAGGATGATTGTTATTGAAAATAAGATATATCGGTCCACGTTCTGGTATAGTCCCCATATAACGGTACCTCCCGATATTCGGTATTTTGACGATTTATGCCACATTATTTAACGGATTTGTCTGAAAATTGGTATTTGTAGGTCATAACGGGTCCCTGTATGTGTGGCAAAACATAGCATGTATAGGTCCACGTTTTGGTATAGCCTTCATATAATGGTACCTCCCGATATTCGATATTTTGATTATTTTTGCCACAGTTTTTAACGGATTTGTCTACAAATTGGTATTTGTTGGTCATAATGAGTTCCAGCTCCGGTGGCGAAACATTGCATGTATGGGTCCATGATTTGGTATAGCCCCCATATAACGGTACCTCCCGATATTCGGTATTTTGATGGTTTCATCTGGGATCATAATGGGTCCCAGTTCGTGTGGTGAGTCATTGTAATTATAGGTCCACGTTTTGGTATAGCCCCCGTATAACGGCACCTCCCGATATTCGGTAATTTGATGATTTTTGCCCCTTTTTTTCACGTATTTGTCTGAAAATTGGTATTTGTAGGTCATAATGGGTTCTAGCTCCGTTGGCGGAACCTTGCATGTGTAGGTCCACGATTTGGTAGAGCCCACATATAACGGTACCTCCCGATATTCGGCATTTTAATGGTTTTTGCCACATTTCTTCTAATGTTTCCTTTACCCTAAGGTGGAGGGTATTAAAAGTTTGGCCCGGCCGAACTTAATGTTTTTTTACTTGTTTTTAATAGGACAGTGTGGCTTGTTTGTTCGGGATACTGTAGTATTTTGTTGTTGCAAAATGGTCAGGCTTTATCCCTTTTTTGTTGTTTTTATAAAAACAACGTTTGTTTATTAGTGGAGAACGATGGTAATGTTTACCAGGGGGTGAGGCAGGGAATACCTAGGTTTCGGAAAGAGACACCAATCCTCATCAGTTCCCTTGTTTTTGTCTGGGATATTCTCTCCAGAAGTTATTTTAAAAATAACTTCTATGACAAAAAACATTTTTTACCCAAGTGACGAGATCGTAAGCTCAATAGAAGAGGAACCAAAGAATTAAATAAAACTAAAATTCTTTTGGAAAGTCTTCTAAATTTTACAACCGCACTTATAAACATTTACATCTTTCTCCACTTGTTATGCTTTCGTTCAACCTGAACGAAGTAGCATAACCATGTAAGTTGGTTTTATCTGTTATAACAAAAACCTCTTAGTCGACCGTGCCTTGTCTATTAATAGAACAGTGTGGCTTGTTTGTTCGGGAAACCGTTGTATTTTGTTGTTGCAAAATGGTCAGGCTTTATCCCTTTTTTGTTGTTTTGTTCCGAAACATAGGTATTCCCTGCCTTACCCCCTGGTAAACATTATCATCGTTCTCCACTAATAAACAAACGTTGTTTTTATAAAAACAACAAACAAAGGGATAAAGCCTGACCATTTTGCAACAACAATTTTTTTTTTAATTTTATTGAATGAAAGCAAGAAATGTCGGAAATAGCATAAAATTTTAAAATAAATTTAGATTTGTTCGAATTGGTCACCTTTGGCACGAATTATGGCCTTCAAACGGCCAATGAAACCGTCACACGCCCATACCCGGCGAAGGGCTTGCTTGAGATAATCGACACTTTGGTATTTTTTAGTGCCAACCTTGCTTTCCAAAATACTCCCCACACAATAGTCCAACGGATTGGTATCAGGAGATTTTGGTGGCCATTGTGCGCTGGAAATGAAGCAAGAAATCTCATTTTATAACCATTCGTGGGTGCCGCGTGCTGAGTGCGCTGTTACTAAGTCCTGTTGGAATGTCAAAGGTATGCGGCCAAAATGTATGCGTGCACCTTCCATTATATTTTCGAGATTATATTCGGCATTTATTCTGATGCCACGGTCAATTAATACGAGCGGAAAGCGACCATCCCTGTTATGGCGGCCCACACCATCACTATGGCCGGCGCAACCGAAGGTGCAGATTTTCAGCTGACTTCTTTGGCAAGTAAACACGATCATTTTGTTTGTTTACAAACTGCTGAACAATGAATGTTTTCTCATCGCAGAAAACCAAATTCGGCAGTCCACCACTTTCGGCCAAGCAAAGCAACGCTTTAGCTGTTGTGAGTGTATTTTCTATCTGTTTCAGTTTCGGTGTAAGTTCTTGCACTTTTTGGAATTTCAATGGCTTTACCCCGAGCTCATTTTTAAATTTTTGCGAATGGAATATTGCGATATGTTCAGCTCCCGAGCCACGGCCACTGCGACGCGGGTTTCGATCAAGTCGCTTCTTTACTTTTCGAACCATTTCTGCTGATGTTGATGTTTTATTCTGTCCATTTCCTTGACGTCGGGCTATGCTACCAGTATCACGGTAACGAGCGATGGTACGACACACAAAAGATTTATTCACATTTAAATGCTGGAGTGCTCTAACGATAGCCACTTATGGTTTTCCAGCCAAAAATAAAGAAATCACACTATCGCGCTTGAATTCAATCACGAATAACTTCTTTTTTTCTGGAAAATTCCCACCAAAATGCTTTTATACGCTTGTCAACAATATAATATGCTGCCACTGAAATACTTCTAACAGCTGTCGGACGAGTGGCTTAGAAATTGCAGCAGTCTGAAGTTGGTTGCAGTTTTTGTGATTTTGGAAATGTGTACTAAGTGTGCGGACATTTGGAATTGTTTTATTTAGGATGAGCGGATTTTATTTAGGATATTGGAGTCACTGTTGGTGGTAGGTTTGTTATAAAGAGGTGGTTTCAAATTTAGTGTTTAAGAAGATTTGGTATATGACAATCCTTCAAGTATCCGTTTTGGTACGGCTTCCATATAACGGCCTCACCCACTTTATGGTTTCTTGAAAAGTTTAACAGCAATATCCAAACGGTATTACTGGTATTTGTAGTTTAAAGTAGAACACGTTTGAATTCAGATACTTTTTTATAAAAATGTTTTCTAACCCAAAGGTGGAGGGTATTAAGAACTTATTTTTTTACCTGTAGAAGTGTATCTGATGAAATAGCAAAATCTCTAAAAAAAAATATAAAAACGGTCAACTTTGCAAATTGGCAATTGTAAATAATTTTGTATTACGTTCGCTCTGGAGAGGAATTATTTAACCAGAAATTACGTGGACGACTAGATAGTAAAAAAGCTAATGATAATTCTTCAAAATCAATATACAAGCCACTGTGAAGCTAGGAACCATGCCAATGTAATACTTTTAGGTTCTGGGTAATAACTTTAATTATTTGATTATTTTTACTTGAGTATATGGGTGATTAGACCTGGTTTTGAAAACTTGACAGAAAAAAGCATTCCGGACACCTTAAAAAGCGCATATCTCTAAAAGTAAAAAATGGCGTATGAAAAACTTAAGCATGAAACCGATTAAACGTAAGTATAGGTGGACATTATCATGGCCCTTCAGATAGCCAAACACACATACGCGCACATTACAATTAATACAACCTTTCCCCACAGTAGCCTATTATTTTTTTATCGGAATAACATTAACTCGAAAGAAGTGGTTTTAGAAAAGGAAAATAAAAATTAATTAACACAATTTGTTGACAGCTTTGGTACATGTAATTCTCCCTACATACCAATTTACTATCTCAAAGTTAAGCCCTCAATCTACATACATACATACGTACTGCGCATTGTTTTCTCTATTAACTCTCGACAAGTGTTCCCATAAAAATTCATTGTTTTATTCGCCGCTTTCCTTTTTACGAAATCCCCGCATGATTAATTAATGTGTCAGACGACGGTAGTGAAGAGACCCAAACCAAACAATTATGTAATTCACAGTTAAGAACCACAACTTAATTGAATTACAATCTAAACACAAAATCAGAACTGAGCAGTGACCGAATGTGTTTATGGACACCGTGTCCTTTATCTTTGTTGCTTATTTTTTGTCGGACATATTCGTTTTCCTTATTCACAGATTTGTTTTTAATGAAAACAAAGCGTAGTTGATATCCAGTGAATCTGTTAATTTGTCACCTGTATATTCGGAGTAAACCAGTTTCGGCTTAAGTTGGTTTAAATTGTGATTCTTAATTTTTACAGTGGAAGCGAAATTGCCAAACAGATGCAGATGGTTATTTTCAAAACTATATGAAATAAGTTTAATTTTCTGAAGTTTAGGTTAGAGTATTGCGCAAGAGATCAGGTAAAATACCCATATAATGGATGTCAAAAAATTGGCAATTAAACCGTAGATATTATTTCAACTTTATGTCACATAGAAATCGTTCTTCTTTCATAAAACTGTTCTGGTCTTTTGGATTTGTTTTTTTTTTTATACCCTACAACACTATGTGTTGGGGGTATTATAAGTTTGATTGGGCCAAAAATTATGTAACACCACGAAATATTGATTTCCCACATAGGAAAGTATATATGGATCTTCCTAGCTCGCCGAGCTGAGTCGATCTAGCTATGTATGTCCGTCCGTCCGTCTGTCCGTCTGTCCATGTTAATTTGTAATCACTCTACAGGTCGCAATTATGATCCGATCCTAATTTTGCACGAAGGTGGGGTTAGGGTCAGAATAGAAGCCTATTTCTTTTGGAGATGATCGCCAAATGTTTAGGTGTTGAAATGGACCAAATACTGAAAAAATGTCGGATTTTGCAGTAGCTATACAGGTCGCAATTATAGACCAATCGACGGAATTTAGCATGTAGCTAGAGTTTAGGGCGGGGAAGAAGCCTACCAATTTGGGTGGTTATCGGATAATATTTAGCGGGTAAAATAGACCATATCTTTTGTGTTGAAAAAATTCAAAATTTTTCATTAAACCACGAATATTTTAAATCCCGGCGAAATCACAAAGCCATGACAAGGTTACTTCTGATCTTTACATTGATGTTAAGATCAAAAAAATCGGATATATAGCAAAATATGTGCGATATATATGTCTATCAAAAAAGATATGCTTGAAAGATCTCATATATGTCGAGAACGGCTGAACAGATTTCGACAATTCTCATTAATTCAAAATGGCCTCTTGGCAGGAAAGAAAAAACGTCTAAAAAATTGCATAAAAATATCTCTCTAAAGATGAAAATATTGATTTTGTAACATTTTCTCATATTTTTTCAATTTTGTCATATTTTTGGCATATTTTCATTTTGAATTAAACATTTGGTAATATTTCTACAGCTAACAAAACTAAGTAGTTAGGATATCAGGATATCATATACAGATCGCATTTATGGCCCGATCCTTACCAAATTTTGCATGGGGATAAGATGAGGGTCAGAATAGAAGCCTACACTTTTTGGAGATCATCGCCATATATTTAGGGGTTGAAATGGACCAAAAAGTGCAAAATTGTCAGCAGGTCGTAATTATCGCCTGATCCTCACGCACATTTGAATGGGGGTTACCGTACATTGCAAAAGCCAAGCAGTTTTGGATGCCCATCCAAAAATATTCAGTGTGTGAAATAGTCTGCCAA
Source organism: Musca domestica (assembly GCF_030504385.1). NCBI lineage: Eukaryota > Metazoa > Arthropoda > Insecta > Diptera > Muscidae > Musca > Musca domestica. The sequence goes on from NW_026712117.1 coordinate 1,606,970, forward strand.
CTTTTGCAGACAAAATACGAAAATGTCCATTCCAGTGACTTTTTGGAGAATTCACAAATACAGGAAAGACGCACTTCTGATTATTTCATTAACGCTGATTTCGTTGAAGAATATAGTCAAATGTCTGTATCTCATATAGATGCGTTTCAGTCAAAAGCCAATAATAAATGTTAATCTTTTTGCCACTTCTGAGAGATTATAGGTCTTTGGGAAATATTGGTTCCAGATCTAGGAAGACCATTTACGTGCAACATCTACCAATAAATTGGAAATGAGCAAATTAGTTTAAGTTGCTATTATTCAAAATTAGAGAACGAAACCTGATGGTTTTCTTTTATCATTTGTGGAATTCTGTCGAGTATTTCGCCTATATAAACTGTATGGTTTATTATAGTGTTGTAGGGTATTCAACAGTCGGCCCCGCTCGACTGTAGCCTTTGCTTACTTGTTTTAATCAAACCATAGTGTTGTAGGGTATAAAGAGGAATATTTTCGATTCATAGAGGTTAAAGTTAATATATGAGTTTTCAATTTAAATCTTTGATGTTGTTATTTTACGCTCATCCATTGCTGAGATGTACCAAGTCTGAATGGAATCTGATTTTAATTTCGCGTTTTATGAGCTTTATGGATGACCCCTTGTGGGGGAGGTACCAGAAGGAATGGTCCGATATCTACCATCTTTGTAACAAATCTTGTGTTGATGGAAATATTAAGATTTGGCAAATCTGAATGGAATCGGATGTAATTTTCGCGTTTTATGAGCTTCATGAATATTCAAAATGATCCTTTGTGGGGTGGCACCAGAAAGAGTGAACCGATATATTCCATATTCACACCAGACCTTGGATTAATAAAAATATTGTCATGTGTGTAATTTTAGGTTAATTGGACGCTTACATCACATTTTATAAGAGTTATAATTATTCCAAAATTGTAACCCCTTGTGGAGGAGATACTTGCTGGAGTTGATCAATATTGTCCATTTTGTCACCTGACCTAGCTCTGATGTAAATATTTGGATTTGCAAAGTTGGAGCAAAAACATAATATCCTTTACCTTTATGTGCAGTAAAATATTATTTTGGAAATTTTGACCTCTGAGGGGGAGGTATCAGAAAGAGTGGACTGATATTGACCATCTCCGAACTCGATCTAAATTTGAAAATAATATTACGATATACCAAGTTTGGGCCAAAACGGATACTCCCTTCGGAGTTATCGGACGCATCAGCCAGCAGATAGACAGATGGACATCGCTAGATCCGTTCCAAATATCCTTACTTGATGTAATGCTGACGTGTAGATATTAAACAGTACAGGGCTAAAGCCACTGAGTTGTGGAAGACCGTTGCAAACTGAAATAGATTTGTTACCAAGCAAAAGAGTTCTTCGCTTGGTATCCATGTAATGATATGGGTGTCAAGTCCAGATTTGAAGAAAATCAATGATATTTTGCCAATAACAGTATTGTCAAAAGTTTTCTCGATGTCAATACACGCTCCAACAACTGCTTACTTATTTATACCAAAGCATATATATTCTTGATCAGCGTAAAATTCTAAGACGATTTAGCCATGTACGTCTGTGTGTCTGTCTGTCCGTCTGTCTATTTTTTGGCAATTTCCAAAAAATAAAATCCGTTAAAAATCCTGTTAAAATCTTAAAAATACCGAATGCTTATACGGTATATGGGGGCTATATGAAGATGTGGACCTACATGGCTCATTTTTTGACTTAGGATTTAGTATCCATTACAAACTTCAAATACCAAATTTGGAACGATTTCGCTAAATAATGTCTCTTAAATCATCAAAATACCGAAAATCGGGGGGTACCCGATATTCGGGATTTTAATGATTTTAGCGTGATTAGTTGTAGTGTCATCTCGGACCCGACTCTCCGTCAGTGAAGCGACATCAATTTTTTCATTCACGAAGAAAAGTTCCAGCAGATTTTTATTTTCAATTTTGTCGATGGTTTGTAGGATTTTTAATGTCATGGTGATTTAGGAGGATATAATTTCCTGGATAATACTTGAATTTTGTTTGGATTTCCTTTCAAGGTTTACAAGAATAACGTCTATGTTAAAAGTTTCCTTCAATAGTTTGTTTCAAACATTTTCCAACGTTGCTGACTATACTTCATTCAACTTATCGATTTTTTCGGAGGTTAATTCGTTGATAATAATAAATATGATGATTGCATGTCTTTGTGCATGTGTTTGTAACAGGAGAAGGAAGGGAGATAGACCCATAGTTACTTTTTAGGATATTCATAGAATCACTTTCTGAGTCGATTTATGCATGTGAGTACGTCCGTCCGTCTATGTATTCTTGTGAACAAAATGGAGGTCGAATTTATTTATTTAGATATATATATATATTCAATCGATTTCGGGTTAATTGTGCACCAAATGGCCAATATAAGTCCTTATGACCTGAATTTTTGTACATCTCACCGACTTCAGTTTAGAAGCAAGTACATCAAATTTGTAGAAAATAGGTTCAGATATAGCCATAGCTCCCTTATATATGTTTTATCCGATTTGGGATTTTAAGTCCCTCACATTCGTCATATGCACTCCAGAAGAAACCGGACAAAAATACTGCTCGAAAATACCTCTGGCAAATTTTATCGAGATAGGTTCAGATTAGGATACAGCTCTCATATATATATTTATCCGATATCCGACTTATTGTGCACCAAATGGTTAAATAATCCCAAATGGAGTGCATTTTTCCCACGGATTTGTCTAAAAATTGGTATTTGTAGGTCACAATTGGTTCTACCTCGTATGGCGAAAAATTGTATGTATAGGTCCAAGTTTTGGTATAGTCCCATATAAAGGTCTTATTCACTTTATTTTTTTTTTTTATAAGTTTAACTGCATTATGCAAACGGTCTTACTGGTTTATGAAGTTTAAAGTGAAACACGCTTGAATTCAGAAACCTTTAAAAAAAGTTGCCTTCATCCTAAGGTGGAGGTAAGTTTATCCCGGCCGAACTCAATGTTTTTATATCCTCAGCCATATGGCTACAGAGGGTATGTATCATTAATTGTTTAATTTACACACAGCCCCATCTAGCCAAGAACCAAATATACTCTTCGGGTCGAAAAAGTCCGACCAAAGCTATTTTTATACCCTCCACCTTGGAAAGGAGGGTACATTAACTTTGTCATTTCGTTTGTAACATCCTTAAATATTCGTCTTAGACCCCATAAAGTATACATATATTCATAATCAGCATAAAATTCTAAGTCGATTTAACGATGTCCGTCTGTCTGTCTGTCTGTCTGTTGAAATCACGATACAGCCCACATTATTTGACGTAGAGCGCCAAAATTTAGCAGAGTTATTTGCATTGTGTCTAGGATGATTGGTATTGAAAATGATATATATCGGTCCACGTTCTGGTATAGTCCCCATATAACGGTACCACCCGATATTCGGTATTTTAATGGTTTTTGCCACATTTCTTCTAATGTTTCTTTTACCCCAAGGTGGAGGGTATTAAAAGTTTGGCCCGGCCGAACTTAATGTTTTTTTACCTGTTATCAAAGTAAATTGGAATAATGAAGACTAGAACCTCCAACCGAGCTTCCTTTGAGATATGTATGCTTCAGGATAGAAACCGAAATATGTTTAAAATTCAACTACTAGAAACAATTAAGGTTGTGTAAATGGAATACAGATGTTTATGTTTTTCCTACATTTCGTTCTGATGAACTTCTGCCCACAGATAATAAATTTACCCACACATTTTTACAGAGTTTCGTTTTACATTGTTTAATGGGTATTAATACCTTTTTTGGTATGAAAAACACGAAAAAATGAAAAGCAAATAAAATCCCAAGAATGTTATAAATAAATTGTTAAACAAAGTTTAAATATTTCTGGCAAATCGTGACTTATATTCTTTCGATAAACCTTCATAAAAAATTCAATTAAAACTGATAAATGGGTTGCATTATTTAAAAAAAAAATAAAAAATAGTAAATTTGTTAGTGGTGGGTGTTTTATACAGTAATATGCCCAAATTATTTTTGTATGGATGTATGTACAATGTACTGTGTATTTGTACTGAAAATGTAATCATGTAACAATAACTTAATTAATATCATAAAAAATGCCATGGTTGAATCTAAATTTATGAAACATTGTTAAAAAGGCGTTGAATTTAATTATTCTTCATTGATGTCAACTATGAAGAATATGGAAAAATGATACAAAAACGATCGAAGTATGTTAATGCCAGTACATTTTTAATTCAGTTAAAACATTGCTCTTCACTAATAACAAGTGAAATAGTATCAGTCAGTATACCTCCAGATGTATACCTCCAGTTGACTCTTTATAGGGGAGGTTCAAAAGCTATTGAACAATATTGGCCAATTCGTATCTGACCTAAGACTAATATAAATATTACAACGAAAATAAACTATTGGAAACGTGCAATCATTTCGTTCTGTATTTGCTCGAAGTACGAAACAAAACCGAAATTAAGATAATGGGACTTGTTTCTTATTTTGTACTGTTTGTGTATGGAGATGAGTGGAAAAAAACAGAATTAAAATGTACTCAGCTGGATGACGCAACAATTTAAACAAGTAAAAAAGCTATAAATTCGGCCGGGACGAACTTTGAATCCCCCTCACCATTTGGAACGAATTTGTCAATTTTCATAAAGTGATCAATTCTATTAAAATCTTAAAAATACCGAATGTAGCCGTTATATTAAGGTCTACATGACGACGTGGACCTGCACAGACAACTTTTGTCATAAGCCCTTACAATATTCAAATGCGAAATTTGAAGCAAGTAAAAAATCTTTAAGTTAGGCCGGGCCGAACTTTTAATACCCTCCACCATTTGATACAAATTTGGCAATTTTCAGAAGAATAAAATCCGTTAAAAATTCTTATAAAATCTTAAAAATACCGAATGTAACCGTGTATTAGGGTCTATATGACGACGTGGACCTGCATGGGCAACTTTTTTCATAAGCTAAGGGCAATATTCAAATGCGAAACATGTTTACAATGTGGCTGAAATCATCAAAATACCGAATATAGGGAGGTACCATGGGGGTTATAAAACGTGGACCTGCACAGGCTGTGGTATCCATTACGAACTTTAAATGCAAAATTTGAAATAGTTCCGGTAAATAATGTCGCTAAAATCTTCAAAATACCGAATATCGGGGGGTACCGTTGTATGGGGGCTATATGAAGGCGTGGACAATTTTCTGTAAAAGGCTGTAGTATCCATTACGAACTTCAATACCAAATTTGATAAAATCATCAAAATGCCGAATATCGGGAGGAACCGTTATATGGTGGCTATACGAAGACGTGCACCTGCTCAGACAATTTTTTGTCATAGGCTGTAGTATTTATTACGAACATCAAACACTAAATTTGAAACATTTCCGGTGAGTAATGTCGCTTAAATCAGCAAAATACCGAGAATAGGGAGGTACCATTATATGGGGGAAATACCAAAACGTAGACCTACATGGCCCATTTTTAATACCAAAAGTCCTGCAGACATTATATACATTTCAGTAAAATTTTATGAAGCTACTTCATTACGTCTCACAGACTGTAGTTCCCATAACGAACTCTAAATACGTAAGTTCAAACAATTCTGGTGAATAATGACGCTAAAATCATCAAAATACCGAATATTGGTAGATACCGTTATATGGGGGCGATACGAAGACGTGGACCTGCACAAACAATTTTCTGCCTTAGGTTGTAGTATCCATTTCGAACTTCAGATACCAAATTTAAAACAATTCCGGTGAATAATGTCGCTAAAATCATCAAAATACCGAATGTAGGGAGGTACCGTTATATGGGAGCTATACGAAGGCGTGGACCTGCAAAAAACAAGTAAGTAAAGGTTATAGTCGTGCGAGGCCAACCATGTGATACCCTACAACAGTACAATATGTTAGAAGTCCATTTATGTCCAAATCCATTTTGGAAGATTTCTCTTTTTCTTTGAAATTATGTCACGGAGCATTGGCCAGATATTACCCTTAGCATTTTGAACAGGGACATTTGCCCAATATTTACACACTCCGACATGCTGCTAGTTGTTGTGGTCCATTTTATAGCTAAATATAATCCAATGGTCATCCAAAATGCTACAATTCTTCCCTGTCCTTCACCCTCTCTCTTCCCGTGTCGGTTGGCTTCAATTGTGTGATCAGGAATTTTTTTTTGTTGGTGGTCCATTTAAACACCAAAATATATTGCGGACATCTTTGAAAACAATAGGCCTAACCCTAGTGAGGATCGGACGATAATTGCCATCTGTATATAATATCCCCAACCTGTATTGTAAGGTGAAAAAATATTACAAAACAAACACTTCAATATTATAAGTCAAATTGAAAAAATCGCATGCGATAAAAAATATGAAAAAATAAAAAAAATGTCACAAAATACTACAAAATCTATATTAACATCATTATTGGCATCTTTTTATTCGTTTTTATACTCTCAGTCATATGGCTACAGAGGGTATATATCATTTGATACGGTCAAAACATGCCTAGTCGAAATAACGGTTTTAGACCCTAGGTCTCTTTGGACCAAATCCGTTTCAGAACATTTGGAGTCGATCTAGCGATGTCCGCCCGTCTGTCCGTACGTCTGTCTGGCTGGTGCGCACGATAACTCTCGAAGGGAGTATCCGATTTGGTCCAAACTTGGTACATCGTAATATTTTTGTCAAACTTAGATCGAGTTCGGAGATGGGCAATATCGGTCCACTCCTTCTGGTACCTCCCCCACAAAAGTTCGAAATTTTCAAAAAATTTAGTTTTTGCACAGAAAGAGAAACGGTAATCCGATTTTGCTCCAACTTTGCAAATCTTAATATTTGCGTCAGTGCTAGGTCAAGTGTGAAAATGGACAATATCGGTCCACTCCATCAAGTACCTCCCCCACAAATGGTCAAAATTTTGAATAATTACATTTCTTATAAAATGTGATACAAGAGTCCGATTGTCTTCAAATTTCACACATGCCAATATTTATGTTAACCCAAGGTCTGATGTTAAGATGGAATATATCGGTCCATTCCTTCTGGTACCTCCCCGAAATTTAAAAAAATATATATTTTTTTTTTGCACAGAAAGAGAAACGATAATCCGAATTTGCTCAAATTTTGCACATCTTAATATTTGCGTCAGTACTAGGTCAAGTGTGAAAATGGACAAGATCGGTCCACTCCTTCTGGTACCTCCCCCACAAAGGGTCAATATTTTTAATAATTAAAACTGTCAAACAATTGATGTAAGAGTCCGATTGTCTTCAAATTTCACACATCCCAATATTTAATATAACCCAAGGTCTGGTGTTAAAATGGAATATATCGGTGTTAAGATGGATCGAGATTTTCAAAAAAATATATATTTTCTGCACAGAAAGAGAATCAACAAACCGATTTTGTTCCAACTTTGCAAATCCTGATATTTACGTCAGTTCTAGATCAGGTGCAAAAATGGATAATATCGGTCCAATCCTTTTGGTACCTCCCCCACAAAAGGTCGAAATTTTGAATATCCATCAAGCTCTTAAAACACTAAATTAACATCCGATTCCATTCAGAATTAGCACGTCTCACTATTTTTATAAACGCTAGATCTTTTATAAAGATGGTAGAAATCGGACCATTCGTTCTTGTACCTCCCACACAAAGGATCGCAGCTTTGAATAATCAAAACGAGGAAAGAATCCGAAATAAACATCCGGTTCTCTTAATATTACACACGTCCCATTATTTCTACTAACTCAAGATCTGGTGTGAAGATGGGATATATCGGTCCACTCCTTCTGGTACCTCCCCCACAAAGGATCAAAATTTTGGGTATCCACGAAGCTGATAAAACGCAAAATTAACATCCGATTCTATTCAGACTTGGAGCTTCTCAATATTTTCATCAACACAAGATCTGCCAACTTATAATTGTCATAACTTGCGAAACAAGTCGGTGATTCTTAACAACTTGCTATATCTATATATTTCTCTTAACCAGTATTCTGATATGAATATGTAATTTGTCGGAATTTATGATTTCGCATAAAATTGGATACGAATGTTCAATTTCCTTCAAATTTTGCACATACCAATATATTTTATCTGTATTAGATGAAGTATGAAAATGGAATACTTCGGTCCGCTATATCTGTTACCTGACGCATATTTCCGAAAATGTGCACCTATCTCATATAAAGTACAAGAAGTAGCCGATATAGTCCAAATCTGTCACGTTCATAACTCAAGGCTGGGGGTATACATCTGTTGGCAAAACCGTTTGATACTATTTTACTTGTTTTTTAGATTTTATTCTTTTCTGCAAGAGGCCATTCTGAATTGACAAAATTTGTCAAAATCGGTCCAGCCATTCTTGAAATATAAGCATTCTAGCTAACATCCCCTTCCTTTGTATATATACATTGTATATATTTCGCTATATATATCCGATATATTAACTATCGGCATATATGTAACGGTCAGGATTGACCTGTTCGTCTCTTTGTAATTTCGCCGGGATTAAAAATATTCGCGATTTAATTGAAAATTTGGCTTTTATTTAACACAAATGTTATGGTATATTTCACCCACTAAATATTACCCGATGAGCACCAAATTTGGATGACTTGTGCCCAGCCGTATGCTCTAGGCCCATGCTGAATTCGATTGGTCTATAATTGCAACCTGTAGAGCAATTGCAAAATCAGGAAATTTTTCCCTAAATATTATGCGATCATCTCCAAAAGCAATAGGGTTCTATTCTGGTTCTAGCTATTTTATTTTATTCTAATTTCGTGAAGATCGGACCATAATTGCGACCTGTAGAGTGATTACAAATTAACATGGACAGACGGACGGACGGACGGACATACATAGCTAGATCGACTCAGCTCGGCGAGATAGGAAGATCCATATATACTTTCCTATATGGGAAACCAATATATCGGTGTTACATAATTTTTCGCCCAATCAAACTTATAATACCCCCAACACATAGTGTTGTAAGGTATAATAAAATCATAATAATTTACCTGTGTTTCGGTATTTAGGATTACTAATCATTAAAAGCTGTTTTAGCATAATGCGTTAAAATGTGTAATTAATTAAATCATGTTTAGTTATGTCATAATAACTTACTTGCTTCCATCTTAAAGATGTAGTCTCAACTAAAACCGGGTGACTCCATATTATTAATAGTTTTACGATAAATAATATCGTTATCGGCGGCACCCACCAATTCTAATCTTAGGATAACCGTGCGTGGATTCGACACTTGTTAATATAAGATTGATTGTTATTGGAATCCCATTACCATTCGCTAATAATTAGTTTTGTAAAATTTAATTAAGAGTTCTCCGTGAGAATAAATAAACAAAATGGAATTCATATTTATATCTGACTTTGGAATCCTGTTGTTTATTAACTGAATTGAGAACTGCAGCATTGGGGCAGTATCGTTGCTACCACGCAAAACACCAATGTGCCTGTTTTCATTAATTGCTGAAACCATTAGCAGATCCCAATTGGAATTCAAAATTCAGTACCAAATGAACATTAGCAAAATTGGTGATCAAAATGTGGAAGATTCATTCTTACTAAATGTTCATATATATAAATTAATACATATATTCTAATAAATCGAAAAGGGTAATATATTGCCCAATGAAAGACACAGCAATATTAGGAAACAGCAACGCTTATAATTAATAACGATGGCAAAATATTGGCCTAAAGTTAGCTGCCGTCACATGCGAAATATGAACTCCACAACAATGATCTTACCAGATATCAGATACAGCTCCGAAATAAGTGTCTTAAATTTTGTCAAGATCGGTTCAGATTTGGATATGGCTCCCATATATATCTTTGGTGAAAATCGGTTCAGTTATATCTGTAGATCCCATATATATGTTTCATCTGACTTGGTATTAAAGCCCCTCAAATACGTAATATGCACTCCACAACAATGATATTTGATACCGGTCATCAGATATTGCTCGAAAATACCTCTGCCAAATATTAGCGAGATCGATTTCGATTTTTATATAGCTTCGGTATTCATCTTCATCCGATTTTACGGTAATTATTCAACCGAATTTTACCATTTGGTGAAACTCAGACCGTTACATCTATTTCTCCAACAAATATTTGTTAATATAATAATATCGAAGTCATCATGGACGATACAGCAATGTTAGTTGTTTCAGAGTTGGTATCATGGCAGAAAAATACAGGTAGATGCATTACGCTTGGGAGTATTGATATGTCAAAAAAATTTAAATGTTTTTTCAAACATAAGTAGATTTTTATGTGTTTTCTTATACTACGTCAATCAGAGGTTATTGTTATTCGCGCTTTTAAACAATTTTTGTAAATTTAAATAATTTTTCATTCAACATTTTCAATTCCAAAATTGGTTTGACAGTTCATTGCCCTAGAAACTGTGTCGACGCGTCTACCTATATTCTTCTACCATGGTTGGTATGATCCACTGCACATAAATTCCCAATATAAACGTTTTTGTTACGGGAGGTCTTCTATATACGCATAGTAGTGTAGATTATCATATAGTCGATCCATCCTGACTTTTAACCATTCCTTACTGGTTTACTTGCCTCAGTTGCGCTCAGGTGCTGGTAACAACTCCAATAAATTAAAAACCTATCCAAAAATTAAAAATTTAAAGAACACATTTGAAGAATATGGTCCCGTAAAATGCGCCAACATGTCATTTTGGCGTGATTCTGCAACTAACAGCCAGTTTCTGTTCAAATGAACGTTCACTTCCTATGTTTCGTAATAATTTGAAAACACAAAATAGGATTAGAAGACCAAAAGTATGTTTGATACTTACGGCGTCGTAAATCGGGTGTAAACACGTTTTCTGTGCTTGATGTTGTCCACAAGAAAAACATTATTTTTCAGAACATGGGGAAAAGTTCTTTGACATTCTTAATTTTTTATCTAAATCAAAATGTTATACATTGTTATTTCTTCACTTCTTTTAGTCATCTATACATATTCCTTTTTCTTTGCAATATAAATAGAAAAGCCTACAAATACTGCAAAATAACATATTTTTAAAATTTGACATTTTTTCACTGTCTAATTGTTGTTTACATAAGCAGATTGTACAGGCAGATACCAGCCTAGCGGCGATTGTTGCCGCCGTCAATGCTATATATAATTTTAGCACAATAGCGGCGTCTGTGGCATGATGTGAAGCGGCGAAATAGTCTATGTTAATGTGGTATTTATATACAATTCAAACATAACTAATTAGGATGATTCAATTAGCTTGTAGGATATTTGGAGTAAATTGCAAAATCCTTGTGTGTCTTACAAAAAATATTATTTCTAAAATAAATTTACTTCAGCCGAAGGTGCCAATATTTAATAACAGTTGAACTGTAAGGCCTGCTTAAAACACATTCCTTTTTTGCATTCCTTCTTACATTCATTCACACAGGTATTATATATCTGTTTTTTAAGTATTCGTAATTTTCTATTAAAACATGAAATTGAAGTGATAGATGAAAGATTTGTTTTTCAACTGTAGAACATATGGTGAAATAATTCAGGAAGACGCATCATTATTTGCGTTAAAATAAAAAAAAATTACAAATACTGAATAATATTGAGATTTGTTTTTCCACAACGCCATTCAGAAGTGGAGTTCGTTTACAGCATTAAGGAACTTGTTTTTTATATTTGGAGTTCCAAAATTATTTTCACAGCTCTTTTTATCATCAGCTGTACCGGCATTATAAAGAAAACGGCAAGTGAATAAAGAAGGAAAAAGAAGAAAGAATCTCATTTGAAAGATCACATTTGGAATCGAAGGATGTGCATAGAATATGTGGATCGCTAGCATTCAATCGAAGTTCATCAAGCTGACGAAAGAAGTGTTATTTTTGTGGAGAGCCTATCTATAGCAGGTCAATTAAAGGAAAAGAAAGCGAGTAAGTGTTAAGACAAGCCCATAATGTAAAGATGGAATATATAGGTACAATTAACCATAAGGAAATTTGCCACAAAATTTCATATCTTGGCAAAACCGATGAATATCAAAATTTAACGACCCATATGAAATAATTACAAAACAACGTTATATTATTTTCAAAGAAAATAAGATAGCAAAAAAAAAATGTAACCAATATAGAAAGTGAAGTTATATGTGATAATTCTGTCAATGATACAGAATCATTTGATGAGGTTTCCACAAATAATAATAGCAATCAAATAGCAAATGTTGACAAAAAATATTACGACGAAAATATTAATTTGTGTTCCACAAGATATTTCGAAATTAGGAATGATACAAACGAATTTATTATTACAGATCCTAGTGATATTTTGCTGCAACACTATTCCCTAATAAGACCAAATTTGTTTTGATAAAGGAAAACTAACCAAATAGTGAAATTTGTGCCACCAGTACCTATACATCAAAAAGTCAAATATATAATATTAAACAAAATATTCATACAAGTTTTACAGAAGAGGAGGAATTATTTTTTAAAAATTTTAATAAGACTGATTCACTTCTTTTAAAATTACATGAAGATTTTATATGATTACAATTTCCAAATTTGTATAATGTTTGTAAAATAAATTATAATTCCCATAAATTTAAAAAAATAACACCATACCTATGCCTGCTGTAAATACCATATTGATGGGCGTGTCAGATACAAATTTGTTTCTTATATAAAAACATTAAAATACCTTAACCGAAATATATTGCACCACAGGCGAAGTACGCTATCCCCCTATAAAAAAGTCGTCACTTCACATACGGGGTATCAGAAGGAATGTAGCAAAACTGGAGTTGAAAAATAATTAACCCATCGCTATAGACAGATAAAAGGCTTATAGCTCAGTCTGGTGAACAAAATCCAAGGTTGTAATTCTACAACTTTGCTGCGCACATTTTATTAGAATGTGCGACAAGGATATAAAATCGTTTTTTAAAGATGCCAAAGTATGCTCCTATTTGCTCCTACTTTTTCGTTTCATTTTGCACGAAAATTAATTTTAAGCAATTTAATAATATTTCCACAAATAAATTATAATTCCCATAAATTAAAAAAAAAACACCGTAATAGTTTTTTATGCCCGGTGTAAATGTGATATACATATGGGTGTGGCAGATACAAATTAATTTCTTTTATAAAAATGAAAAGACCGGGCATCGGAAGGGATGTAGCAAAATTGGAATTAAAGAATATTAACCCATCGCTATGGACAGATCAAAGTCTTATAGCTCAGTCCGGTGAATTGAGACGGTTGGGGAAAGACCAAGATGTGCCCACAGTTAATGTGGTACGGATTATTAAGAAAGAGGTCACTAGATCGTTAGACAGAGTTCCCCAGGAGGTTTTTTAATGTGCGAACGTCGAATTCGCTTTCTACACTGCTACAAATAGCAGACGCTTTGCTAACATGCCACTATGCAAGCAATGTGTAATAAAAAGGTGTTCGCTGGCCCATATCTAAAAGTATTTGCACAGTCTAATAAATGCTGTACTAGACTGATTGCAAGAACTATTAAAAACCCAATGTTGTCATTCTGTAACTTTGCTGCACACATTTTATAAGAATGTTCGATAAGGATATAAAATCGTTTTTTAAAAATCCCAAAATATGGTCCTTTTTGAAAATGCAATTATAGAAATTTTTCGTTTCATTTTGCAAGAAAATTAATTTTAAGCAATTTAATAATGTATGCACAAATAAAATAAAATTCCCATAAATTAAAGAAAAATGACATCGTAAAAGTTTTATATGCCCGGTGTATATATATGTATATACATATGGGTGTGGCAGATACAAATTTATTTCTTTTATAAAAATGAAAAGACCTTAACCGAAATATATTGCACCACAGGCGAAGTACGCACCTCGATAAAAACCGTTATCACATACGGGGCATCGGAAGGGATGTAGCCAAACTGGAGTTAAAAAATATTAACTCATCGCTATGCACAGATCAAAGGCTTATAACTCAGTCCAGTGAATTGAGACGGTTGGGGAAAGACCAAGATGTGCCCAAAGTTAATGTGGCACGGGTCACATTATATCGTTAGACAAAGGCAAAAATACCCATATTGATCTTTGAAAATTGGCGTGCGATAAAAATTGGTGCAAATTTATTAATAATATTTTCGTTCCCCAGGAGGTTTTTTTAAGTGCGAACGTCAAATTCGCTTTCTACACGTCAAAATAACCTAAATTTTAAATTATTGTCGAAATACACTTTGTTTCGATTCAACGGGGAGTGCTATTAAAAAGTATGACGATCAAACCAAAAAAGCTAGTCTATATAATAAATGCTGTGATGTTAGGAGTAAATAAATGTAGTCTAGAGGCATACTTAAAGCTTTCGCACAATTGTTGCACGAACAATGAAAAACCAAAGGAATCCTTTTTTAAAGATCCCAAAGTATGCTCCTTTTTGAAAATGCAGTTATAGAAATTTTTCAATTCATTTTACATTTTTCATAGGCAAAAAAAAAAAAAATTAAGAATTTTAGGCAATTATAAAAATTGTATGCAATTGTAAGATTTTCTGATAGAAATTAAACACTAAATTTCACTAAAAAAATAAAACTTCCACAATCGTCAGGTGTTTATCGTAAATTATCACTGTATTGATAAAAATACGGTTCTGTACAAATATAATACGTTTCGCAAAGTTTTCAAAAAAAAAAAAAAAAAATCCTGCAACCTGTGGAGCTCTATGCAGAACATATATCGAGAGGGATTTCCGTAACAAAAAACGTGGATCCACAATGCCATTTGTAGAAGAAATATGACAGATATACCAACTATTTCAAAATGTATGAAAACGGTAGCGACTACAATAGTTGCATTTGTAGGAACAGTATTGTATTCCAAAAAATTTCGATTTAACATTGCTATTAATTAGTTAATCCTCCTCATAAATTTGGGAAGATTAAGTGCATGCATAAATCGAGATAATGTCTTTAATCATAGTATGAGGGTATGGCCTAAATGGGGTTTTAAGGTCTGGGAAAAATTTCTGGCTAAAATTCTGTTAACATTTTTTATTATTTTTATTAACATATTAGGGCCGACGTGCACCTACATAGGCATTGTTTGTCACAAGCCATTACCATATTCAAATTCGAAACTTGAAATAAACGGTGAATAATGTAGTCAAAATCATCAAAATACCGTACATAGGGAGGTACCGTTATATAGGAGTTATACGAAGACCTGGACCTGTATACACAATTTTCTGTCACAGGCTGTAGCTTCCATTACGAACTTCAAATACGACATCTCAAACAATTTCGGTGAGTATTGTACCTAAAATCGTCAAAAGACCGAATATAAGGAGGTACTGATATATGGAGGCTATACGAAGACGTGGACTTGCACAGGCAATTTTCTCTGTCAGGCTGTAGTATCCATTTCGAACTGCTAATGCCAAATATGAAACTATTCCGGTGAATAATGTCGCTAAAATCATCAAAATACCGAATATCGGGAGGTACCGTTATATGGGGGCTATATGAAAACGTGGACCTACATGGCCCATTTACGAACTTAACCTTTTATCTCAATTCGTTCGATAGCATGATTCGATAGCATGATTACAACAGAAAGACAGACAGACATCTTATTTTACCCTGATCAAGAATATATATACTTTGTTGGGTCTAAGATCATTATTTCAATGAGTTACAAACGGAATGGTGGAGGGTATAAAAAGGAGTGTTATTATGTGGTGCGACAATCACTTACCGCGAATGGTAACACTTGAGAAGAAAATCGCTGACCTTTTCTGAAAATCTAGAACTTTCGTTCGAACAAATTTTAATTAAAACGAACCTTTTGCAAGAGAAATCCGAAAAACTAAAAATGCAGACCTTTGACTTCGAAAAATTTTTTCCACACATATGGAATCTATGTTAACTTTTTCATATCAACATTTAGAAATTTTTTTCAATTTCATGCCTTTTTATGCATATGGTGATTTGTCTGGGTCATATGGTTTGTAAGACCAGTTGAGTTTTTTACTAGATAACTTTTTATAATATTTATATGTTAGAGAGCCCATTCTTCCATCAAAATAATTTTTACTGACAAAATCGTCTTACGTGCATTATATCCATAATTGCAATATTCACATAGTCGATTGCACACTCTTCTGAATAAAATTTAAGTATATACAGTTTGCATCCACAAAAGTCCAAAATAAATGTGTTTCATTACGAAAAGTCCTTTGTTTTCGATAGGAAATATATTTTTCTTTCTGTTTCTATAACAGTAAACCCTCACGTGTTAGCTCTGACTTAAAATTAATGAGGGTTCGTTGTTATCGAACCCAAATAAGTTGTGGCAATAATGAAGGTATTAGGAATAAATACCAACAAGGAAGCGACAATATTGTGCGAGATGTAATGTCGTAAGTTCTTAGGGTTATAAAGCATGCAGTGGATCAACGAGTAATGAACAAGATTTTTAAGGGAAAATACACACACATACATATATAAAGTATTCATAGAATGTTTCTTAAGTATATAAAACTAAAAAATATTTTACTAAAACATATTTTCGCATTAAAGCATTGTTTTGAAGAAGAGAAGTTTTTTATTTGCTTTTACAGCATAACTTAATATTCGATGTTACGCACACTAATATTCAACTTTCCGTCTATAGCGATTTCTTCATTACCATTAAGAATAGATTTTAATAATGCAAACAGTAGCTTGAGTGAAAGAAAAATGTGACAGTATAATGTAGTTTAAAAAGTACAACTTTCTATTGAATACAAGTAACAAAATGGACATTTTAAGTGTATGTAGTCGACAAACTGCTCACTTTAAATAGAATATTAAATGGATTAAGTGGAACTTGCGACTTTTTTGGTGGTTGTTAATCTATGTTTAACCTGAGCTACTGTTCGACGGCGTAGGCATTGCATCTACAAATTGTTTAGAAGATGCAAACTTTTTTAAAGCATTAGGATCTGTAAGAATTGACCAAATAGCTTGTCGTTCTACTCCTATTCACCTGAATCTTCCCGTTTTTCCAAAAGTAGAAGTTAAAGAGTAGAGGACGCTATTTCGGTCATTGGGAATGAAATTCTGTATATGCTTTTGTATTCGTCTTTGTGGTGATCAAGAATGTTTTTTAGTCTTCCCACTGAAGCCACAGTGGAAAGACTAACACTGTGTTAATAACGATGTACATGCAATATGTTCTCACAGTTTCGTTTCTCTTAAGCTGCCAGGAAATTAAGCTCCGTTCTCACATGCAAATTTTGATAATAATGAGCAGGCTCGATTGAACGTTTTAAATAAACCAGATTTTTTAGGACCAGCTTCTACGCTATTTGTTATTTCTTCTATGTTCTTAAAATTGTCAACTGTGAATCGTTTTATTTATCCGGCTCTTCTACGAATAAAAACTTGCATGCATATAAGAGTTGCCTCAACTAGATATCTCCAAGCTTGAAAGTAAAATTTTTCAGGTAACATTCCAATAATAGTTTTATACCTTTTTAACGCGCAAATCGACTCGTTTGGTTCTTCTTTTATTTTCTCTGTCCTCAATTGTTTTCCTGTTAATCTATGTAGGCATTTATCCACCCAAAGGGAAACTGTTCAGCAGGGGTTTCAAATCATCTTGTTGTTTTTTATAAACTCATTCCATTGTATTTTCGCTCATTTTTTATTAAAATGTTCAAACTTGTATCTACACCTGGTGTAGTAAACACTTTGGCGAAGTTCCGTAAAACTTCAAATGATTGATCGAAGAGGAACGGTTTGAACATTTATTTTAACTCGGTGATCTCCGGTTCCAGTTACGTTAGCTCCATTTTGAACCGCCCCAGTAATCTGATATGTGATCTTATCTGATCATGATGGTAAGCTTGCAATAATTTTTCAGATAATATGTTCACATATCTAAAGATTGGATCAATGTAACGTATCGGCTGGGTTACCTCAACGATCCTTAATACTATGCCACCTTTTTTCCCGAATTGCTACAGGGTGCAAATGCTGGATCTGTTTTAGGCCCTGAATAAAATATGATCTTTCTTTTTAATACTATCACTAGACATGTACCCCTGCTGTACATTTATCATCTGGCTTATGTTTAGCATTTTCTTGTTGACGCCTAAGAACTTTCAGAGTGCCTGTGTTTTTATCTCTAGATGTGTTGTGAATAAAATTCCCTTGTATTCGAGCTTTATCAATAACGAGTTTTTAATCTTTATGTTTAAAAAAGAAATGTCTTGCAATTTTCAATTGGAGCGTTTTACAAAAAAATATAAAAAAATGTGGTTTTGATTTAAAAGAGGAAGAGGCACTTGCTCAATGTTTAATGTATCGGAAATTTAAAAAAAAAATACTGACATTTATGCTTGTACAGTTTAATCTTCGTCCTTTCCTTGGTATGAAGTAAGATTTGTCAAGCTAAGTGTGGTGTTTGGATGCTTGTCAATGACTTTGTCACCGTAGGTCTCTATCTATATAAATCTACTGATTTAATTAAAAGAATCGTCAGTTCAAGTTTTGTGACTTTGATTAGCTTCT
This sequence comes from Musca domestica, assembly GCF_030504385.1. Lineage (NCBI taxonomy): Eukaryota > Metazoa > Arthropoda > Insecta > Diptera > Muscidae > Musca > Musca domestica. Next base: position 1,625,597 of record NW_026712117.1, read on the forward strand.
ATTTAGGTTCTTTTACTAACATAGTAAGTTCTTCGATAATTTTATTTATTTTTTTAACAGATATTCTCTATGCAATTTTGTCTGTTTCGAGAAGAAAAGTGAAAGTATTTATTACATTTCATTTAATTTATGTGTCATGGATTATAAATAAAAAGTAATTGTAAAAATCAATATATTTACATCCTTCCTAATACTTGTTTCAGGAAGATGTAAAGCCAAACTTTTTGTTGCTGGTTGTATTCATATTACTATATTCATGGATATTGACTGACCTCTTTTTCAAGGAAGTGATTTTTGTGTGTTTAACAACCTTTTTTATAACTTCGAGACATGCTTCGGAACCATTAATACAGCCCTACAATAAATATTGGTATTCGGTAAACATCAAACTGGTGGTTTTTGTAAACTTAATAAGGGAAACATCCCGGAAGTCATATATTCAATGTGAACTTGATGAGGCTTCTAAAAGAAAAACAATCAGAAACTAAGATTCAGCAATCTGTTGAGGTCAAGTTTTTTGGAGCCTCATTTCTTTTTAAAGAAATTAGGCACAATTTCTTTGTACTCCATTTTTTCATACACAAACATATTATTCTTCAGTCTTTGCTAATGAAAATCTTGTAAATAAATTTCTTAGTATTTTCTTTTAATGTTTAATTGCTAAGGAATCTTTTTGCAAATGTTGTCATTGCGTATGCCTTGCAAACACACCGGCTGGTGACCTTTTCGTTGATGTTCTTTAAGATATAAACCTATTTTATTTCAAGGAAGGGTAGTAAGCATTTTTTTTTAATTTAATCCCATTTAGTTGTTTTTGCAAGTGAGTACAAAATGATTCTGCTAAAATAAAAGTAATGCAAACAAGCTTCGGTCAGTTATGCTTTAATATTTAACCCTTCTTTTGAAAGGATGAAGCAATATTGCTCTGATTTATTGTTATTACATTTTTGTCCATTTCCACAAATTGGATTACCTGCTGCCAAGATGTGCTCTAATAAAAGTTGCATGCCTCTGGAATCTCTGTTATTTACTTTATTTAATGAAAGAAATTTTATGTTAAGGTAAGTAAAATAAAAACAGGAAGGCAGGCATTTTATTCTTCTTGGAAGTGAGAGATATCTTTTGCTTGGTTGTTGAGAGTTTTAAGTTCTAGTTTATCAGTATTTTTTTTTTTTTTTTGAACCCGATGGTATGTTAATCGCTGAATCTAAATTTAAAGTAACATACAAAACCTAATATGTGTCGACAAAATTCTGTGGTTTATATATACCGGTATCTCCCCAATTGGTTACGATTTTATCATTAGAAGTTTCCCAGTGGCAGAAGCGACATATTGCTTATTTATCATTGGAAATATTTTGTTGTTGCAAAATGGTAAGGCTTAATCCCATTATTGTTGTTTTTATAAAAACAACGTTTGTGTATTAGTGGAGAACGATTGTAATGATTACCAGGTAATTCAAATCTATTTCAAGACATTTGGAGTAGATTTGTAGTGTGACCGTCGGAAAAATGCAGATCTTGCGTGAAGGAAATAAAAGTTGATGTTATATCGTATGTTGTAGATAGGCAATTTAAATTAAGTTTTTTTCGGAACATTTTTTGAGGTAAAAAATTGGTTAAAAGGCTAGTACTAAATTTGTAATCAATTTTTAAACAACGCCAGTTATTGATGATGCTATGCCAAAATAGCTTATTGTCAGATTCTTTAATATATCACAATAATGGTTGAAAATGTTTGCACGTCTACATTTTGCGCCCGAATGCAGTGACAGGGCTTCTTCTGGCGTATATGGGCGTGGGGTGAGTTAACTTTTTTTAAAACATGTAGCACTCAAGCAGCGACTAATAATACTTCTCTGCTGGAATTCCTTTACTTACAGCAAAAACCGTATAGAAATTATTTTACAAACTCTAAAAAATAATATTTTTCTATTTTTTTATTAAGATTTGAAAATTTGTGTCATAGAATTGTCTGTTTTCTTACATTATTTTAATTTTTAGCATTTTAAGCTGAAATATCTTCTTTATACGGGTTACCCATATTCGACGGACCTTTGGGCCCATTCCAATCGACGAGGCTTGTCCGCAGGCAACATTCTTTGCGTCAACTGAATTTTGTACGGGAACAAATGCAAATCAATGCGAATAATCTGTTGTAAAATGGACCGAGCCATGCCCAACTGCTGAGAACGGCGTTTTTGGGATGTTCTTGGGGACCTCCCAACACTGGCTCGTACGGCAGCGATATTCTCGGCCGATCGCCTTGGTCGACTTTTATATGGCCTCTTCGGATTAGAAAGAGAAACGCTTAATGGTGTTCTTAGAAGGCGCACTTCTCACATTTTTTAATGTTTTAAAAGCACGTTGAGTTTTCACAATCGACTTCTTGTAAATTTCAACTATTTCAGAACGCTCGCGTGGCGTGTATTGGTTCATGGTAAAAATCTGCTTGGACTGACGCTTCAAACGCGGTATGTCATTAAGCGATGTGACATCTCTGTCAAAAGTTATGGCGTTGCCAGATGGGTCCGTCGAATATGGGCAACCCTGTAGTTGTCCATATTGTTGTATATGGCAAATACTTTTTGAGCAGGAGCAATGCGAACTCCTGATGTATAATATATCCCCCTCGCACCGTATGTTTTTTTTAAATCAATACATAAAAACGTTTCATTGGTGTCGCTTATATTAAAAGAAAAAATTTTCATAACAAAAGGTAATAAAGTTTCTATTTTTTTTCGGCAAAATTGAAATATAAGCCACAATTTAATAGACGTTTCCTTGTGTTGACGCTGTCACCAACAATTCTGCGCTGACCAGCATGGATTGGAGTGCCCATGCCCCTGGTTTTGCACTAATTATTGGAGGTATCATTCAGTAAACAGTCACAAATATAATTTTTTGATATTTTCGTAAATGTCAGTGATATATCATTGAAAACTTATTAAGTGCAAAATAATACATAATTTTTGCAATTGGTCTGTGCCATTGTTACCACACGAACATGAAATTCTTACCCTCAAGCGGGCCACATCAGGGGTACTTTTGGTACTATTTCGAAGTGCGTGCGAAAAGATCCTTTGAATAAAATCGTAGCTTGCATACATTTCTACAAAACATAAAGAGTCAAAATCTTACCTAAACGCAAGAAATTCATAAATATCGAAAACACGTACAAAATATCCTACGAAGCATGGCTTTAGAAATATGACGTCATGAAAAAATATTCGGCCATATTATGGTTGTCGCCGGCGTCGCAAAATGAAGTCGAGGCGACAATAATGATATTAGGGTTGTCGTTTTTGTCGATAGCGACAAATGGTTGCCATTATCATTGTCGATACAACAGTCGACGTGAAGTCGATTTTTGAGAATATCTGTCGCCGTAAAAAATTGTGACGACATAATTCTTTTTAGTCGACGTTGATATTGTAAGCATTTTGTATTTGATATTTGACCATGAAAAAAACAACAGCAAAACAATTTGAAATTTTGGTTTCCGAATTGAAAAAAAAATCCATGTTTGGCAAATGGATTTACCAAAGGTCATGTTCCAGCAAATTTTAATTCACATTGGGGATCCATTACTACACAATTAAATATAAACGGGCCTCCGATTAGAGACTGCGATGGCTGGCAAAAGTATGTAAAAATTAAAATTATTTTTGTATGTTTTTATTAGTTAGTTTTCTAAAATTCTTCTAGGTTTGGAAAGATTAAAAATTTAAAACTAAAAAGAAACAATTTGAAATTTTGGTTTCCGAATTGAAAAAAAATACATGTTTGGCAAATGGATTTACCAAAGGTCATGTTCCAGCAAATTTTAATTCACATTGGGAATTCATTACTACAAAATTAAATGTAAACGGGCCTCCGATTAGAGACTCCGATGGCTGGCAAAAGTATGTAAAAATTAAAATTATTTTTGTATGTTTTCATTAGTTAGTTTTCTAAAATTCTTCTAGGTTTGGAAAGATTAAAAATTTAAAACTAAAAAGAAACTTGTGCACAACAAGGGTGAAACCAGCAGGCATTTTTAAGCAAATGAGTTTGTCGCCTTTGGAGGAGTCTGTCGCGAATATAATGCAGTTTCAAAAGTTATTGAATCCACCAGGTCGTGCACTTGGAATAGAAAATAAGGAAAACATAAGTGTAATAGACGTTATAGTTCATGAAAATGAGCAAGTGGACAATGCTGAAAAGTCACCAAGGAAAGCAGAAACTATTGAACTCTTGAAAGAGCGGCGTAAACTTTTATAACAACACAATCAAGAGCCAGGCAATGCAAATATGTTTGTTGGCTGCCTTAACACTCGCGGCTGCACTACAAATACATTCTTCTCTTCATCCTTACTTGAACTTAAGATATGTAACGCATTTATAATCTACATTTTTTCACTATATTTTGTATTTTTCCGAAAGAGTCGAAATTAGAATTCAAAATACCAAAAAATTATCTTTTTTGTCAATAAAAAGGGAGTGTTGCCAACGTTTTTTTTAATTGTTGTCAACTTTTATTTTAAACTGTCGATGTCGCTTCTATGCTTTACCATAATACCATTTTTGAATCGAAGCGACGGCGAGGGCGACTCGCACATAAAGTCGACGACGACTATAGTAACGACAACCGTAATTGGGCCGATTAAAAATACACCGGAAAGACGCAATTAAATCCCAACATAATAATATATTTACTGATGTCCAAATAGAAGTGCTAAGTCAGAAGCACATACTTGAATGGAAACAATAAGATATGTCAAATATTTTATGTAATCATGATGCGGGATCCAGAACATACCTAAATTTGAATGAGTGGCTTTTATCGACATCCATCGAATTTATGAGGTAAATAAATTTTATGTATCAGGAAGATAAATCGATTAGATGAAGGTCACAGAAACGCGTGAATACAACCTGGTCGATGACTTTGTATGGAAATCTGCAAATTTCGACTAGGTTGTTATGGCCAGATGATTAAAGAGATCGTGAAAGTAATCCGTGTTCTATGATTACGACTGCAAAATTACCTCCAAAATATTGATGCGGAATATTATTGAAGACCAACAGAGTGGAGGCAGTAGTATGTGACATGGGACCATCGTATTGTAAGTTGTGGAACAACACATGGTAAGCATTGTGCACGAAAACGGCTTTACAATATTTTGACAGCGATAAAAAATTGCAAATAAAAACACAAATATTTAAATATCGTTTTTATATACTATTCATATAAAAAAGATATTTAAATATAACTTACAATAATTATTATTTTTTCTTTATCGGTTGGTATTTTTTATTTAACTCATTTTTTTGTATCATTTTCAATCATGACATAGTTTTTATACCCTACACCACAAGGTGGTCAGGGTATTATGTCTTTGTGCATTTGTTTGTAACAGGCAGAAGGAAACGAGATAGACCCATAGTTCCTTTTGATGATCTGCATAGAATCACATTCTGAGTCGATTTATGCATGTCCGTCCGTCCGTCTGTCCATGTATTTTTGTAAACAAAGTACAGGTCGCATTTATTGCCCGATCCAGATGAAATTTTGCAAAGATCTTTTGTTTGGCCCAAGGACGAACCCTATTGAAATTGGAGATAATCCGCCAAAATTTAGATATAGCTCCCATATATATCTTCGTCCGATTTGTCTTTTATTGTGCACCAAACGTGTAATATCAGTCCGAATTGTATGGAATTTTGCACATACACCCAAATTAGGCCTGAAAATAAGTATGCCAAATTTGATCGAAATCGGTTCAGATATAGCTATAGCTCCCATATATATTGTTCATCCGATTTGTTATTTTTGTCCACCGCCGCCGTAATATGCACTCTGTAACAACAATATTTGGGGAAATATATCAAATACAGCTCAGAAATACATTTGCTAAATTTTATCGAGATCGGTTCAGATTTGGATATAGCTCCCATATATAACTTCGTCCGATTTACCTTTTATTGTGCACCAATATTTGTCCAAATGGGATGGAATTTAGCACTTACGACCGATTTGAGTCTAGAAGCTAGTATGTAAAATTTGGTGAAGATCGGTTCAGATATAGCTATAGCTTCCATATATATTATTCATCCGATTTGTTATATTTGTTACCCACAACCGTAATATGCACTCCGTAACAACGATATTCAGGGAAATATATCAAAAACAGCTCAGAAATATCTTTGCCAAATTTTATCGAGATCGGTTCAGATTTGGATATAGCTCCCATATATATCTTTATCCGATTTCAAATTAATTGTGCACCAAATGGGCAATACAATTCCGAATTTAAAAGATACAAATACTTCGGCATATTTAGTCTTTGAACTTTAAATTATAATTATAATCATAGCGTGTATGATTGAATTCTCCCATAAAAGCTTTTAATTGTTATGTGGAGCTCTACTTAATTAGCAAAGTGGTGTAGGGTATCATAAAGTCGGTCCCGCCCGACTTTAAGACTTTCTTTACTGGTTTTATTGTTAGTATTATAATTATCGTTCCAACATCTCACTAACTCGATAGACAAGTATTTACTTTTTTATGTTCCATTTCTCGATGCTGGACCACACTTGTCAATAAAGAGTCTTTAACACCAAAAACGAAAATCGATCTGTCAAAGCTCGCCAAAAAGAGCGATGTATACAAGGTGACAGAAAAACATCTTACTGTAAAATGAGCTGGTATGGAAAGCCGATATAGATCCTGAATATTTTTGTCACTGTAGCAATACTAGGCCGTCAAAAGGATAAACTTATAGCCCAACCAGGCTCTTAGAGTGCGACATCAATTTTTGAAACAGAGTGAATTGAAGTACATAGCTACCAGTCATTTGAAACAAGATGTTCTGGAATATTTTTTGGGAGCAATGAGGACTAAGGGTGGTTTGAATGATCATTTTTCCCCACAATAATTAAATACCCAAAGCTTAAGCATTAAAAATATTTTTTTTATTTTTCAATATTTTAAATGTAAGCATCATTGATCAAATCACCGTGAAATCGTTGTTTAATATTGATCCATGGTAGAAGAATATAGGTAGACGCGTCGACACAGCTGCTGGGACAATGAACTGTCAAATCAATTTTGGAATTGAAAATGTTAAATGAAAAATTATAATAACCTCCTTTTGACTTAGAATAAGAAAACATATAAAAATCTACTTATATTTTAAAAAAACCTTTCAATTTTTTTGACATATCAATGCTCCCAAGGGTTGATGCATCTACCTGTATTCTTCTGCCATGATATTGATCATACTTTTTCAATCGATATTTATCGATTACTGACTTAGTCAAAATCGGCGTACGTATCCCTACACTTTTTTCACGTAATTTCATCGTAATAGTTATTGTATTGTTGTTTGCATTTACAGGAAGATTATAAATGCAGACTTAAAAATAGAATATGTGTCGGCGTTTTGAATGTTTACATCGCACATTAACCTAAATAAGGGCAGGCCATATGTACTTAATTGTACTAAAAATAAAAGATCATATATTGTTGAGACCCGAAAACTAACATAGTATTTGCACCCAGCCGCAAATCGGGGAATGAGAAGTAGCATATTTTCTGTATTAAGGAACAATAAGGCTACCCAGGGATACGTAGCGGTGAACTAATAATAAGATATAGGAACAAATCATAGATTATTATAAAATTATAAAGATAAAACGCCTAAACAAATTAATAAAAAGCAATTGAGGACAGAAAACATAAAAAAGAACCAAAAAAGTTGAATTTCCCAATAAAAAAGATTCAAAATTATTATTTGATTCTCTAAGATCAAAAATGCGAAGTTCTTTTGGAATATTAATCGAAAAATTTTGCTTTCAACCTTGAAGATATCTAGTTGAGGCAGATTTTTAATCGTCATTCAGGTTTTTAATCGTAGAAGAATTGGAGAAATAGAATGACTCACAATTGACAATTTTAAGAACAAAGAAGAAATAACAAATATTGTAGAAGGCTGGTCTTCTCGAACACATGTCAGAACAATCGATTCTTTATGCAAAACAATTTGCCAGAATATCGTTACGGCAAAAATTAGAAAGAACGGTGAGCGTTCTACTAGATTTTATGTGTTTAAAATCTATCAACCTAATCCTAAAATTTCGAAAAAAAAGTTGGAATACGTGAATACTATCCATATATGTTTAGCGTTCCTGGAGAAGCTGGATTATTAAACTGTGCTATCGAGCCGGTCCATTATTATCAAAATTTGCATCTTATTGTGGATCTTCATTTTCCGACAACTTAACAGGAATAAAACTGCATTCAGGAAGCCAGAGCAAAGCAAGCTTTCATGGTTGCCACAAAGAGAAATACAGTATTCCAGTCTCAATTGCCGATATAACGTCCGTATCTAAAATTTTATTATCAGTGGCTGGTTGCAACATTAATAACAGTTATAAAGATAGCACTTTAGATGCTAACTCCTTTTTGGAAGGAAGACCCTGAAATCCTCAACGTCTGAGGATGAATCATCATCATTTGAAGATCTAGAAGATTTACATGAGATAAATGTACATTGAGGTATTTTTTTATTCTTGTTGTTAATTCAGTTACTACCATGGTACAAAATCAGAAGACAAAGCCTACCATCTATTGAGGCGGAAACTCTACTTTGTTTTTTATCTATTATTAAAAATAACACACTAGTTGCAGATACATATCATTAATAATATTTCTAGTTTTTAGTTTCTCCTTTTGGAGAAAACAACAATAATCAGATGAACTACAGAAGAACGACAAGCTATTATGTAAATTTTTGGAGATCCTAAGACTTAAAAAAAAGTTACCATCTTTTAAATAATGTGCAGATGCAATAAAAAATAAATGCCTACGCCGTCGAACAGCAGCTGAGGTTAAAATGTGGATTAACAATCAATAAAAAAAGTCGCATGCTCCCACTTATTCCATTTATTATTCAATTTCATGTGAGCTGCTTGTTGGGTACATACACTTATCTGCTGAATCTGCCACATTTTTCTTTCGCGCAAACTACTGTTTCCATTATTGAAACCTATTGTTGCTAGTAATGAAGAAATCGGAAATATTTAAATCACTTCGCTTGGTTATCAAAATATTTTATGAAGCAAAATAACGACATTATATCGTTATGCCTAATATTTTTCCATTGCTCAATTTCGTATTGATTTTACAATATTTCATTTTGTCATTTGAATTCCTTTCCAATTCCTCATATATATACATAATTGGAAATACTATCACATGCAATATGTTGCATTTTTGACAAATAGTAAACTTGGTATATAAATTGAAATCCAAATTCCAACTAATTCCAAAGATGCGAGATACTATTATATGGCGGTTATAGAAAAACATGGACCTATACATAATTTTTTCTGCCATTCATTGAGAAGAGCAATATCAAATTTGAAACAAGTTCAAAGAAAACAGGTTTTATGTTTTGAAATTCGAATTTATTCTTTATTAATTTTTTTTGTCGACAAGGAGATTTTGTAATTTCCAACATTTAGAAAAAATATATAACTCGAAGAGGACACTTTCTTATTTTACTGTGTATGCATACACATGCAAGTTTAAATAACTATCAACAATGTTATAAAAATATCTTACTTTTTCAGATTTAGATCATTTGAATTGAAATGAGCAAAAAACTAGTTAAAAAACAGTAAGTTCGGCCGTGCCGAACTTTGAATTCCCTCCACCATTTGGAACGAATTTGGTAATTTAAAAACTATTTTTTTAAATAAAAATAGCCGTTATATTGGGGTCTATACGACGTGGACGTACATAGGCATTGTTTGTTATAAGCCATTACCACACTATAAACGGGTATAATATAGCATCTTATGTCTGTGCAGGTCCACGTCTTCTTATAGTCCCCATATAACGGTACCTCCCTATATTTGGTATTTTGATAATTTTAGCGACATTATTCATCGGAATTGTTTGAAATTTGTAATGGATACTGCAGCCTCAGGCAGAAAATTGTCTGTGCAGGTCGTCACCTTTCGCATTAGAATATTGTAACGGCTTGTGACAAAAGTTGCCTATGCAGGTCCACGTCGTCGTTTAGATCCTAATATGACGGCTACATTTGGTATTTCTAAGATTTAAACAGAATTTTTAACGGATTTTATTTTTTTGAAAATTGCCAAATTCGTTCCAAAGTTCGTCCCGTCAAACGTAATATAGTTTTTATATCCTGCACCATACTATGGAAGGTATATTAACTTTGTCATTCCGTTAGTAACTCCTCGAAATACTCATATCAGACCCAACAAAGTATATATATTCTTGATCAGCGTAAAATTCTAAGTCGATTTAGCGATGTCCGTTTGTCTGTCTGTTGTAATCTTTCGAATGAATTGAGATAGATGGCTAAAAATTTGCACACATGTTTATTTTTCCAGTAGGCAGGTTAAGTTCGTAAATGGGCCATGTAGGTCTACGTTTTCATTTAGCCCCCATATAACGGTACCTCCCTATATTCGGTATTTTGATGATTTTAGCGACATTATTCACGGGAATTGTTTCAAATCTGGTATTTGAAGTTCAAAATGGATACTACACCCTAAGACGGAAAATTGTCTGTGCAGGTCCACGTCTTCGTATAGCCCCCCTATATGACGGTACCTCCCTATATTCGGTATTTTGATGATTTTAGCGACATTATTCACGGGAATTGTTTTAAATTTAGTATTTGAAGTTCAAAATGGATACTACACCCTAAGACAGGAAATTGTCTGTGCAGGTCCACGTTTCATATAGCCCCCATATAACGGTACCTCCCTATATTCGGTATTTTGATGATTTTAGCGACATTATTCACCGGAATTGTTTCAAAATTGGTATTTGAAGTTCGTTATGGGAACTACAGTCTGTGAGAGAAAATTGTTTGTGCGGGTCCAGGTCTTCGTATAGGCCCCATATATCAGTACCTCCCTATATTCGGTATTTTGACGATTTTAGGTACCATACCCACCGAAATTGTTTGAGATGTGGTATTCGAAGTTCGTAATGGATGCTACAGCCTGTGACAGAAAATTGTCTATGCTGGTCCAGGTCTTCGCACAGCTCCAATTTAACGGCACCTCCTTATATACGATATTTGGATGATTTTAGCTAAATTATTCACCGTTTATTTCAAGTTTCGAATTTGAATATGGTAATGGCTTATGACAAACAAAGCCTATGTATGTCCACGTCGTATAAACCCCAATATAATGGCTATATTCGGTATTTTTAAAATTTTAACAGAATTTTTTAAGGATTTTTTAGAAATTTCCAAATTCGTTGCAAATGGTGGAGGGTATTAAAAGTTCGGCCCGGCCGAACTTACTGCTTTTTAACTTGTTTATTACTCATGTATATTTTAAGGTCATAGAATATTGTTTATATAAACTAACCATGGTAGAAGAATATAGGTAGACGCGTCGACACAGCTGCTGGGATAATGAACTGTCAAACCAATTTTGGAATTGAAAATGTTGAATGAAAAATTATTTAAATTTGTAAATTTTTTTGAAAAAACGCGAGTTTCAATAGCCTCCGACTGACATGGTATAAGGAAACATATAAAAATCTACTTATATTTGAAAAATCATTTACATTTTTTTGACATATCAATGCTCCCTAGCGTTGATGCATCTACCTGTATTCTTCTGCCATGAAACTAACCTTAAAATAAAATGGATGTAAATAAGGAAAAATAAATGTCACAATTACATAAATATGTATACTTTATATTGACTATGTTAATCTTAATTATCTCACCAAACTTATTTAGAAAAATGTAATTTTGGTGTAAAAAAATAATTTTTTAAGTTATTTTTCTATACAGAATTTAATTTGTAATCCTTTTTATGGAAATTTTGTTTTTTTAACCAAAAAATATGTTTTTAAAGTTTTTTACTGAAAACCTTTACATTTTAATGAAATTTTATTGGCTACCCTTCACACAATATTAACCCACTGGATTTTATAAACTATATGGGTTAATCTTCAATCGATTTTTGTTTAACGAAAACTAAGAAATTGACCGCTTGTGATAGACCACCGGTCTAAAACCAATATTTGAGTTGTTGAAAACTTTTTGTTCCCTTTAAACTTATAATACCGCCAGCACCTAGTAATCTATATATTTATATCCTAATAACTGATTCAATTAATCATATAACAAATGTCAATATCAAATATTGCAATGTTTGATATAAAACAAATGAGCAAAACAAATAAATCAAACCAACAAATTAATTAACTGTTAACGCGTCATTTGGCTAATTAATTGACTTACAGACTACAGATGACTACAGAACATGTAAGTTTTAATTATTCCAAAAATAGCTGTCAGTTGAAGAAAAGTAATTTCTTATTGGTCTGTCACAGACATACAATTTGATAAATCCATGAAAAATAGTTGGAACTTAGTTCAGCCAGGAAAGTGAGTATAATTTATTGAAGAAATATTTAATTGTAATCAATATTAATGAAAGCAGTAGGAGAAGTAACTAATGCTAGAATCTCAAAATGTGGAATAAGTGTCACAGATGCACAGTGTTATGAAATGGGAATTCGTGCGACAAAAATCTATATTTCCCTAATGCAAGAAAATAGCCCATAACTCCTTAAATATTAAACTTTCGGCGTTTTTAACTAATATTTGAGATCACTTTTTTAATAGTAAATTATCAAAATTTTTAAAATGGCCATAACTCCTTAAATGTTGAGTTTTTGGCGTTATTAGCTGTTATTTGTAATCACTTTTTTAAGCAGGAATTATTAAAAACTTAAAAATGGCCATAACTCCTTAAATATTGAGTATTCGGCGTTTTTAGCTATTCTTTGTGATCAATTTTTTAATAGTGAATTATTAAAAACTTTAAAATGGCCATAACTCCTTAAATATCGGCGTTTTTAGCTATTATTTGTGCACGAATTATTAAAAACCTTTAAATGGCCATAATATTGAGTTTTCGGCGTTTTTAGCTATTAGTTGTGATCACTTTTTTAATAGTGAATTACTAAAAAATTCAAAATGACCATAACTCCTTAAATATTGAGTTATTTATTAAAAACTTTAAAATGGCCATATCTCCTTAAATATTGAGTTTTCGGCGTTTTTAGCTATTATTTGTGATCAATTTTTTAAGCATGAATTATTAAAAACTTCAAAATGGCCATAACTCCTTAAATATTGAGTTTTCGGCGTTTTTAGCTATTATTTGTGAGCACTTTTTAATAGTGAATTACTAAAAACTTTAAAATGGCCATAACTCCTTAAATATTGAGTTTTCGGCGTTTTTAGCCATTATTTTTGATCACTTTTTTAAGCAGGAATTATTAAAAACTTTAAAATGGTCATAACTCCTTAAATATTGAGTTTTCGGCGTTTTTAGCTATTATTTGTGATCACTTTTTTAAGCAGGAATTATTAAAAACTTTAAAATGGTCATAACTCCTTAAATATTGAGTTTTGGGCGTTTTTACCTATTATTTGTGATCACTTTTTTAATAGTGAATTATTAAAAACTTTAAAATGACCATAACTCCTTAAATATTGAGTTTTCGGCGTTTTTAGCTATTATTTGTGATCTCTTTTTAAGCAGGAATTAATAAAAACTTGAAAATGGCCATAACTCCTTAAATATTGAGGTTTCGGCGTTTTTAGCTATTATTTCTGATCACTTCTTTAAAGCAGGAATTATTAAAACTTTAAAATTGCCATAACTCCTTAAATATTGAGGTTTCACTTTTTTAATAGTGAATTATTAAAAACTTTAAAATGGCCATAACTCCTTAAATATTGAGTTTTCGGCATTTTTAGCTATAATTTGTGATCACTTGTTTAATAGTGAATTATTAAAAACTTTAAAATGGCCATAGCTCCTTAAATATTGAGTTTTCGGCGTTTTTAGCTATAATTTGTGATCACTTTTTTAAGCAGGAATTATTAAAAACTTTAAAGTGGCCATAACTCCTTAAATATTGAGTTTTCGGCGTTTTTAGCTGTAATTTGTGATCACTTTTTTAAGCAGGAATTATTAAAAACTTTAAAATGGCCATAACTCCTTATATATTGAGTTTTCGGCGTTTTTAGCTATTATTTGTGATCACTTTTTAATAGTTAATTATTAAAAACTTTAAAATGGCCATAACTCCTTAAATATTGAGTTTTCGGCGTTTTTAGCTATTATTTGTGATCACTTTTTTAAGCAGGAATTATTAAAAACTTTAAAATGGCCATAACTCCTTAAATATTGAGTTTTCGGCATTTTTAGCTATTATTTGTGATCACTTTTTTAAGCAGGAATTATTAAAAACTTTAAAATGGCCATAACTCCTTAAATATTGAGTTTTCGGCGTTTTTAGCTATTATTTGTGATCACTTTTTTAAGCAGGAATTATTAAAAACTTTACAATGGCCATAACTCCTTAAATATTGAGTTTTCGGCGTTTTTAGCTATTATTTGTGATCACTTTTTTAAGCAGGAATTATTAAAAACTTTAAAATGGCCATAACTCCTTAAATATTGAGTTTTCGGCGTTTTTAGCTTTTATTTGTGATCACTTTTTTAAGCAGGAATTATTGAAAACTTTAAATGGCCATAACTCCTTAAATATGGAGATTTCGACGTTTTTAGCTATTATTTGTTATCACTTTTTTTAATAGGAATTATTAAAAACTTCAAAATGGCCATAACTCCTTAAATATTGAGTTTTCGGCGTTTTTAGCTATTATTTGTAATCATTTTTTTAAGCACGAATTATTAAAAACGTTAAAATGGCCATAACTCCTTAAATATTTAGTTTTCGGCGTTTTTAGCTTTTATTTGTGATCACTTTTTTAAGCAGGAATTATTAAAAACTTTAAAATGGCCACAACTAATTAAATATTCAGTTTTCGGCGTTTTTAGCTATTATTTTGTATCACTTTATTAATAGTGAATTATTAAAAACTTTAAAATGGCCATAACTCCTTAAATATTGAGTTTTCGGCGTTGTTAGCTATTATTTGTGATAATTTTTTAAGCAGGAATTATTAAAAACTTTAAAATGGCCATAGCTCCTTAAATATTTAGTTTTCGGCGTTTTTAGCTGTAATTTGTGATCACTTTTTTAGGCAGAAATTATTAAAAACTTTAAAATGGCCATAACTCCTTAAATATTGAGTTTTCGGCGTTGTTAGCTATTATTTGTGATAATTTTTTAAGCAGGAATTATTAAAAACGTTAAAATGGCCATAACTCTTTAAATATTCAGTTTTCGGCGTTTTTAGCTATTATTTGTGATCACTTTTTTAAGCAGGAGTTATTAAAAACTTTAAAATGGCCATAACTCCTTAAATATTGAGTTTTCGGCATTTTTAGCTATTATTTGTGATCACTTTTTTAAGCAGGAATTATTAAAAACTTTAAAATGGCCATAACTCCTTAAATATTGAGTTTTCGTCGTTTTTAGCTATTATTTGTGATCACTTTTTTAAGCAGGAATTATTAAAAACTTTAAAATGGCCATAACTCTTTAAATATTCAGTTTTCGGCGTTTTTAGCTATTATTTGTGATCACTTTTTTAGGCAGGAATTATTAAAAACTTTAAAATGGCCATAACTTCTTCAATATTAAGTTTTCGACGTTTTTAGCTATTATTTGTTATCACTTTTTTAAGAGTGAATTATTAAAAACTTTAAAATGGCCATAACTCCTTAAATATTGAGTTTTCGGCGTTTTTAGCTATTATTTGTGATCACTTTTTTAAGCAGGAATTATTAAAAGCTTTAAAATGGCCATAACTCCTTAAATATGGAGATTTCGACGTTTTTAGCTATTATTTGTTATCACTTTTTTTTTAATAGGAATTATTAAAAACTTCAAAATGGCCATAACTCCTTAAATATTGAGTTTTCGGCGTTTTTAGCTATTATTTGTGATCACTTTTTTAGGCAGGAATTATTAAAAACTTTAAAATGGCCACAACTCCTTAAATATTGAGTTTTCGGCGTTTTTATCTATTATTTGTGATCACTTTTTTAAGCAGGAATTATTAAAAGCTTTAAAATGGCCATAACTCCTTAAATATTGAGTTTTCGGCGTTTTTAGCTATTATTTGTGATCACTTTTTTAAGCAGGAATTATTAAAAACTTTAAAATGGCCATAACTCCTTAAATATTGAGTTTTCGGCATTTTTAGCTATTATTTGTGATCACTTTTTTAAGCAGGAATTATTAAAAACTTTAAAATGGCCATAACTCCTTAAATATTGAGTTTTCGGCGTTTTTAGCTATTATTTGTGATCACTTTTTTAAGCAGGAATTATTAAAAACTTTACAATGGCCATAACTCCTTAAATATTGAGTTTTCGGCGTTTTTAGCTATTATTTGTGATCACTTTTTTAAGCAGGAATTATTAAAAACTTTAAAATGGCCATAACTCCTTAAATATTGAGTTTTCGGCGTTTTTAGCTTTTATTTGTGATCACTTTTTTAAGCAGGAATTATTGAAAACTTTAAATGGTCATAACTCCTTAAATATGGAGATTTCGACGTTTTTAGCTATTATTTGTTATCACTTTTTTTTTAATAGGAATTATTAAAAACTTCAAAATGGCCATAACTCCTTAAATATTGAGTTTTCGGCGTTTTTAGCTATTATTTGTAATCATTTTTTTAAGCACGAAGTATTAAAAACTTAAAATGGCCATAACTCCTTAAATATTTAGTTTTCGGCGTTTTTAGCTTTTATTTGTGATCACTTTCTTAAGCAGGAATTATTAAAAACTTTAAAATGGCCATAACTCCTTAAATATTGAGTTTTCGGCGTTGTTAGCTATTATTTGTGATAATTTTTTAAGCAGGAATTATTAAAAACTTTAAAATGGCCATAACTCCTTAAATATTTAGTTTTCGGCGTTTTTAGCTTTTATTTGTGATCACTTTTTAAGCAGGAATTATTAAAAACTTTAAAATGGCCACAACTCCTTAAATATTCAGTTTTCGGCGTTTTTAGCTATTATTTTGTATCACTTTATTAATAGTGAATTATTAAAAACTTTAAAATGGCCATAACTCCTTAAATATTGAGTTTTCGGCGTTGTTAGCTATTATTTGTAATCATTTTTTTAAGCACGAATTATTAAAAACTTAAAATGGCCATAACTCCTTAAATATTTAGTTTTCGGCGTTTTTAGCTTTTATTTGTGATCACTTTCTTAAGCAGGAATTATTAAAAACTTTAAAATGGCCATAACTCCTTAAATATTGAGTTTTCGGCGTTGTTAGCTATTATTTGTGATAATTTTTTAAGCAGGAATTATTAAAAACTTTAAAATGGCCATAACTCCTTAAATATTGAGTTTTAGGCGTTTTAAGCTATTATTTGTGATTTTTAAGCAGGAATTATTAAAAACTTTAAAATGGTAATAACTCCTTAAATATTGAGATTTCCGCGTTTTTAGCTATTGTAATTACTTTTTTTAATAGTGAATTATTAAAAACTTTAAAATGGCCATAACTCCTTAAATATTTAGTTTTCGGCGTTTTTAGCTATTATTTGTAATCATTTTTTTAAGCACGAATTATTAAAAACTTAAAATGGCCATAACTCCTTAAATATTTAGTTTTCGGCGTTTTTAGCTTTTATTTGTGATCACTTTCTTAAGCAGGAATTATTAAAAACTTCAAAATGGCCATAACTCCTTAAATATTGAGTTTTCGGCGTTTTTAGCTATTATTTGTAATCATTTTTTTAAGCACGAATTATTAAAAACTTAAAATGGCCATAACTCCTTAAATATTTAGTTTTCGGCGTTTTTAGCTTTTATTTGTGATCACTTTCTTAAGCAGGAATTATTAAAAACTTTAAAATGGCCATAACTCCTTAAATATTGAGTTTTCGGCGTTGTTAGCTATTATTTGTGATAATTTTTTAAGCAGGAATTATTAAAAACTTTAAAATGGCCATAACTCCTTAAATATTGAGTTTTAGGCGTTTTAAGCTATTATTTGTGATTTTTAAGCAGGAATTATTAAAAACTTTAAAATGGTAATAACTCCTTAAATATTGAGATTTCCGCGTTTTTAGCTATTGTAATTACTTTTTTTAATAGTGAATTATTAAAAACTTTAAAATGGCCATAACTCCTTAAATATTGAGTTTTCGGCGTTGTTAGCTATTATTTGTGATAATTTTTTAAGCACGAATTATTAAAAACTTTAAAATGGCCATAACTCCTTAAATATTTAGTTTTCGGCGTTTTTAGCTTTTATTTGTGATCACTTTTTTAAGCAGGAATTATTAAAAACTTTAAAATGGCCACAACTCCTTAAATATTCAGTTTTCGGCGTTTTTAGCTATTATTTGTAATCATTTTTTTAAGCACGAATTATTAAAAACTTTAAAATGGCCATAACTCCTTAAATATTTAGTTTTCGGCGTTTTTAGCTTTTATTTGTGATCACTTTTTTAAGCAGGAATTATTAAAAACTTTAAAATGGCCACAACTCCTTAAATATTGAGTTTTCGGCGTTTCTAGCTATTATTTGTAATCATTTTTTTAAGCACGAATTATTAAAAACTTTAAAATGGCCATAACTCCTTAAATATTGAGTTTTAGGCGTTTTAAGCTATTATTTGTGATTTTTAAGCATTAATTATTAAAAACTTTAAAATGGTAATAACTCCTTAAATATTGAGATTTCCGCGTTTTTAGCTATTGTAATTACTTTTTTTAAGCAGGAATTATTAAAAACTTTAAAATGGCCATAACTCCTTAAATATTGAGTTTTCGGCGATTTTAGCTATTATTTGTGATCACTTTTTTAGGCAGGAATTATTAAAAACTTTAAAATGGCCATAACTTCTTCAATATTAAGTTTTCGACTTTTTTAGCTATTATTGGTTATCACTTTTTTAAGAGTGAATTATTAAAAACTTTAAAATGTCCATAACTCCTTCAATATTAAGTTTTCGACGTTTTTAGCTATTATTTGTGATCAAAAAAACTTTAAAACTTTAAAAACTTTAAATGGCCATAACTCCTTAAATATTGAGTTTTCGGCGTTTTTAGATATTATTTGTGATCACTTTTTTAAGCAGGAATTATTAAAAGCTTTAAAATGGCCATAACTCCTTAAATATGGAGATTTCGACGTTTTTAGCTATTATTTGTTATCACTTTTTTTTAATAGGAATTATTAAAAACGTCAAAATGGCCATAACTCCTTAAATATTGAGTTTTCGGCGTTTTTAGCTATTATTTGTGATCACTTTTTTAGGCAGGAATTATTAAAAACTTTAAAATGGCCATAACTCCTTAAATATTGAGTTTTCGGCGTTTTTAGCTATTATTTGTGATCACTTTTTTAAGCAGGAATTATTAAAAGCTTTAAAATGGCCATAACTCCTTAAATATTGAGTTTTCGGCGTTTTTAGCTATTATTGTGATCACTTTTTTTATAGTGAATTATTAAAAACTTTAAAATGGCCATAACTCCTTAAATATTGAGTTTTCGGCGTTTTTAGCTATTATTTGTGATCACTTTTTTAGGCAGGAATTATTAAAAACTTTAAAATGGCCATAGCTCCTTAAATATTTAGTTTTCGGCGTTTTTAGCTATTATTTGTGATCACTTTTTTAAGCAGGAATTATTAAAAGCTTTAAAATGGCCATAACTCCTTAAATATTGAGTTTTCGGCGTTTTTAGTTATTATTTGTGATCACTTTTTTAATAGTGAATTATTAAAAACTTTAAAATGGCCATAACTCCTTAAATATTGAGTTTTCGGCGTTTTTAGCTATTATTTGTGATCACTTTTTTAAGCAGGAATTATTAAAAACTTTAAAATGGCCATAACTCCTTAAATATTGAGTTTTCGGCGTTTTTAGCTATTATTTGTGATCACTTTTTAATAGTGAATTATTAAAAACTTTAAAATGGCCATAACTCCTTAAATATTGAGTTTTAGGCGTTTTTAGCTATTATTTGTGATCACTTTTTTAAGCAGGAATTATTAAAAACTTTAAAATGGCCACAACTCCTTAAATATTGAGTTTTCGGCGTTTTTAGCTATTTGTAATCATTTTTTTAAGCACGAATTATTAAAAACTTTAAAATGGCCATAACTCCTTAAATATTTAGTTTTCGGCGTTTTTAGCTTTTATTTGTGATCACTTTTTTAAGCAGGAATTATTAAAAACTTTAAAATGGCCATAACTCCTTAAATATTTAGTTTTCGGCGTTTTTAGCTATTATTTGTGATCACTTTTTAATAGTGAATTATTAAAAACTTTAAAATGGCCATAACTCCTTAAATATTGAGTTTTCGGCGTTTTTAGCTATTATTTGTAATCATTTTTTTAAGCAGGAATTATTAAAAACTTTAAAATGGCCATAACTCCTTAAATATTGAGTTTTAGGCGTTTTAAGCTATTATTTGTGATTTTTAAGCAGGAATTATTAAAAACTTTAAAATGGTAATAACTCCTTAAATATTGAGATTTCCGCGTTTTTAGCTATTGTAATTACTTTTTTTAATAGTGAATTATTAAAACTTTAAAATGGCCATAACTCCTTAAATATTGAGTTTTCGGCGTTTTTAGCTATTATTTGTGATCACTTTTTTAAGCAGGAATTATTAAAAGCTTTAAAATGGCCATAACTCCTTAAATATTTAGTTTTCGGCGATTTAGCTATTATTTGTGATCACTTTTTTAAGCAGGAATTATTAAAAACTTTAAAATGGCCATAACTCCTTAAATATTGAGTTTTCGGCGTTTTAAGCTATTATTTGTTATCACTTTTTTAAGCAGGAATTATTAAAAACTTTAAAATGGCCATAGCTCCTTAAATATTGAGTTTTCGGCGTTTTTAGCTATTATTTGTGATCACTTTTTTAATAGTGAATTATTAAAAACTTTAAATGGCCATAACTCCTTAAATGTTGAATTTTCAGCGTTTTTAGCTATTATTTGTGATCATTTTTTAAGCAGGAATTATTAAAAACTTTAAAATGGCCACAACTCCTTAAATATTGAGTTTTCGGCGTTTTTAGCTATTATTTGTAATCATTTTTTTAAGCACGAATTATTAAAAACTTTAAAATGGCCATAACTCCTTAAATATTTAGTTTTCGGCGTTTTTAGCTTTTATTTGTGATCACTTTTTTTAAGCAGGAATTATTAAAAACTTTAAAATGGCCACAACTCCTTAAATATTCAGTTTTCGGCGTTTTTAGCTATTATTTGTGATCATTTTTTAAGCAGGAATTATTAAAAACTTTAAAATGGCCATAACTCCTTAAATATTGAGTTTTCGGCGTTTTTAGCTATTATTTGTAATCATTTTTTTAAGCACGAATTATTAAAAACTTTAAAATGGCCATAACTCCTTAAATATTTAGTTTTCGGCGTTTTTAGCTTTTATTTGTGATCACTTTTTTAAGCAGGAATTACTAAAAACTTTAAAATGGCCATAACTCCTTAAATATTGAGTTTTTGGCGTTTTTAGCTATTATTTGTAATCATTTTTTTAAGCACGAATTATTAAAAACTTTAAAATGGCCATAACTCCTTAAATATTTAGTTTTCGTCGTTTTTAGCTTTTATTTGTGATCACTTTTTTAATCAGGAATTATTAAAAACTTTAAAATGGCCATAACTCCTTAAATATTTAGTTTTCGGCGTTGTTAGCTATTATTTGTGATAATTTTTTAAGCAGGAATTATTAAAAACTTTAAAATGGCCATAACTCCTTAAATATTGAGTTTTCGGCGTTTTTAGCTATTATTTGTAATCATTTTTTAAGCACGAATTATTAAAAACTTTAAAATGGCCATAACTCCTTAAATATTTAGTTTTCGGCGTTTTTAGCTTTTATTTGTGATCACTTTTTTAAGCAGGAATTATTAAAAACTTTAAAATGGCCACAACTCCTTAAATATTCAGTTTTCGGCGTTTTTAGCTATTATTTTGTATCACTTTATTAATAGTGAATTATTAAAAACTTTAAAATGGCCATAACTCCTTAAATATTGAGTTTTCGGCGTTGTTAGCTATTATTTGTGATAATTTTTTAAGCAGGAATTATTGAAAACTTTAAAATGGCCATAACTCCTTAAATATTGAGTTTTCGGCGTTTTTAGCTATTATTTGTAATCATTTTTTTAAGCACGAATTATTAAAAACTTTAAAATGGCCATAACTCCTTAAATATTTAGTTTTCGGCGTTTTTAGCTTTTATTTGTGATCACTTTTTTAAGCAGGAATTATTAAAAACTTTAAAATGGCCATAACACCTTAAATATTGAGTTTTCGGCGTTTTTAGCTATTATTTTTTATCACTTTTTTAAGCAGGAATTATTAAAAACTTTGAAATGGCCATAACTCCTTAAATATTGAGTTTTCGGCGTTTTTAGCTATTATTTGTGATCACTTTTAAGCAGGAATTATTAAAAACTTTAAAATGGCCATAACTCCTTAAATATTGAGTTTTCGGCGTTTTTAGCTATTATTTGTGATCACTTTTTTAATAGTGAATTATTAAAAACTTTAAAATGGCCATAACTCCTTAAATATTGAGTTTTCGGCGTTTTTAGCTATTATTTGTGATCAATTTTTTAATAGTGAATTATTAAAAACTTTAAAATGGCCATAACTCCTTAAATATTGAGTTTTCGGCGTTTTTAGCTATTATCTGTGATCATTTTTTAAGCAGGAATTATTAAAAACTTTAAAATGGCCATAACTCCTTAAATATTTTTTGTGATCACTTTTTTGAGCAGGAATTATTAAAAACTTTAAAATGGCTATAACTCCTTAAATATTATTTGTGATCACTTTTTTAAGCAGGAATTATTAAAAACTTCAAAATAGCCATAACTCCTTAAATATTATTTGTGATCACTTTTTTGAGCAGGAATTATTAACAACTTTATAATGGCCATAACTCCTTAAATATTGAGTTTTCGGCGTTTTTAGCTATTATTTGTGATCACTTTTCTAATAGTGAATTATTAAAAACTTTAAAATGGGCATAACTCCTTAAATATTGAGTTTTCGGCGTTTTTAGCTATTATTTGTGATCACTTTTTTAATAGTGAATTATTAAAAACTTTAAAATGGCCATAACTCCTTAAATATTGAGTTTTCGGCGTTTTTAGCTATTATTTGTGATCACTTTTTTAATAGTGAATTATTAAAAACTTTAAAATGGCCATAACTCCTTAAATATTGAGTTTTCGGCGTTTTAAGCTATTATTTGTTATCACTTTTTAAGCAGGAATTATTAAAAACTTTAAAATGGCCATAGCTCCTTAAATATTGAGTTTTCGGCGTTTTTAGCTATTATTTGTGATCACTTTTCTAATAGTGAATTATTAAAAACTTTAAAATGGGCATAACTCCTTAAATATTGAGTTTTCGGCGTTTTTAGCTATTATTTGTGATCACTTTTTTAATAGTGAATTATTAAAAACTTTAAAATGGCCATAACTCCTTAAATATTGAGTTTTAGGCGTTTTTAGCTATTATTTGTGATCACTTTTTTAAGCAGGAATTATTAAAAACTTTAAAATGGCCACAACTCCTTAAATATTGAGTTTTCGGCGTTTTTAGCTATTTGTAATCATTTTTTTAAGCACGAATTATTAAAAACTTTAAAATGGCCATAACTCCTTAAATATTTAGTTTTCGGCGTTTTTAGCTTTTATTTGTGATCACTTTTTTAAGCAGGAATTATTAAAAACTTTAAAATGGCCATAACTCCTTAAATATTTAGTTTTCGGCGTTTTTAGCTATTATTTGTGATCACTTTTTAATAGTGAATTATTAAAAACTTTAAAATGGCCATAACTCCTTAAATATTGAGTTTTCGGCGTTTTTAGCTATTATTTGTAATCATTTTTTTAAGCAGGAATTATTAAAAACTTTAAAATGGCCATAACTCCTTAAATATTGAGTTTTAGGCGTTTTAAGCTATTATTTGTGATTTTTAAGCAGGAATTATTAAAAACTTTAAAATGGTAATAACTCCTTAAATATTGAGATTTCCGCGTTTTTAGCTATTGTAATTACTTTTTTTAATAGTGAATTATTAAAAACTTTAAAATGGCCATAACTCCTTAAATATTGAGTTTTCGGCGTTTTTAGCTATTATTTGTGATCACTTTTTTAAGCAGGAATTATTAAAAGCTTTAAAATGGCCATAACTCCTTAAATATTTAGTTTTCGGCGATTTTAGCTATTATTTGTGATCACTTTTTTAAGCAGGAATTATTAAAAACTTTAAAATGGCCATAACTCCTTAAATATTGAGTTTTCGGCGTTTTAAGCTATTATTTGTTATCACTTTTTTAAGCAGGAATTATTAAAAACTTTAAAATGGCCATAGCTCCTTAAATATTGAGTTTTCGGCGTTTTTAGCTATTATTTGTGATCACTTTTTTAATAGTGAATTATTAAAAACTTTAAATGGCCATAACTCCTTAAATGTTGAATTTTCAGCGTTTTTAGCTATTATTTGTGATCATTTTTTAAGCAGGAATTATTAAAAACTTTAAAATGGCCACAACTCCTTAAATATTGAGTTTTCGGCGTTTTTAGCTATTATTTGTAATCATTTTTTTAAGCACGAATTATTAAAAACTTTAAAATGGCCATAACTCCTTAAATATTTAGTTTTCGGCGTTTTTAGCTTTTATTTGTGATCACTTTTTTTAAGCAGGAATTATTAAAAACTTTAAAATGGCCACAACTCCTTAAATATTCAGTTTTCGGCGTTTTTAGCTATTATTTTGTATCACTTTATTAATAGTGAATTATTAAAAACTTTAAAATGGCCATAACTCCTTAAATATTGAGTTTTCGGCGTTTTTAGCTATTATTTGTGATCATTTTTTAAGCAGGAATTATTAAAAACTTTAAAATGGCCATAACTCCTTAAATATTGAGTTTTCGGCGTTTTTAGCTATTATTTGTAATCATTTTTTTAAGCACGAATTATTAAAAACTTTAAAATGGCCATAACTCCTTAAATATTTAGTTTTCGGCGTTTTTAGCTTTTATTTGTGATCACTTTTTAAGCAGGAATTACTAAAAACTTTAAAATGGCCATAACTCCTTAAATATTGAGTTTTTGGCGTTTTTAGCTATTATTTGTAATCATTTTTTTAAGCACGAATTATTAAAAACTTTAAAATGGCCATAACTCCTTAAATATTTAGTTTTCGTCGTTTTTAGCTTTTATTTGTGATCACTTTTTTAATCAGGAATTATTAAAAACTTTAAAATGGCCATAACTCCTTAAATATTTAGTTTTCGGCGTTGTTAGCTATTATTTGTGATAATTTTTTAAGCAGGAATTATTAAAAACTTTAAAATGGCCATAACTCCTTAAATATTGAGTTTTCGGCGTTTTTAGCTATTATTTGTAATCATTTTTTTAAGCACGAATTATTAAAAACTTTAAAATGGCCATAACTCCTTAAATATTTAGTTTTCGGCGTTTTTAGCTTTTATTTGTGATCACTTTTTTAAGCAGGAATTATTAAAAACTTTAAAATGGCCATAACACCTTAAATATTGAGTTTTCGGCGTTTTTAGCTATTATTTTTTATCACTTTTTTAAGCAGGAATTATTAAAAACTTTGAAATGGCCATAACTCCTTAAATATTGAGTTTTCGGCGTTTTTAGCTATTATTTGTGATCACTTTTAAGCAGGAATTATTAAAAACTTTAAAATGGCCATAACTCCTTAAATATTGAGTTTTCGGCGTTTTTAGCTATTATTTGTGATCACTTTTTTAATAGTGAATTATTAAAAACTTTAAAATGGCCATAACTCCTTAAATATTGAGTTTTCGGCGTTTTTAGCTATTATTTGTGATCAATTTTTTAATAGTGAATTATTAAAAACTTTAAAATGGCCATAACTCCTTAAATATTGAGTTTTCGGCGTTTTTAGCTATTATCTGTGATCATTTTTTAAGCAGGAATTATTAAAAACTTTAAAATGGCCATAACTCCTTAAATATTTTTTGTGATCACTTTTTTGAGCAGGAATTATTAAAAACTTTAAAATGGCTATAACTCCTTAAATATTATTTGTGATCACTTTTTTAAGCAGGAATTATTAAAAACTTCAAAATAGCCATAACTCCTTAAATATTATTTGTGATCACTTTTTTGAGCAGGAATTATTAACAACTTTATAATGGCCATAACTCCTTAAATATTGAGTTTTCGGCGTTTTTAGCTATTATTTGTGATCACTTTTCTAATAGTGAATTATTAAAAACTTTAAAATGGGCATAACTCCTTAAATATTGAGTTTTCGGCGTTTTTAGCTATTATTTGTGATCACTTTTTTAATAGTGAATTATTAAAAACTTTAAAATGGCCATAACTCCTTAAATATTGAGTTTTCGGCGTTTTTAGCTATTATTTGTGATCACTTTTTTAATAGTGAATTATTAAAAACTTTAAAATGGCCATAACTCCTTAAATATTGAGTTTTCGGCGTTTTAAGCTATTATTTGTTATCACTTTTTTAAGCAGGAATTATTAAAAACTTTAAAATGGCCATAGCTCCTTAAATATTGAGTTTTCGGCGTTTTTAGCTATTATTTGTGATCACTTTTCTAATAGTGAATTATTAAAAACTTTAAAATGGGCATAACTCCTTAAATATTGAGTTTTCGGCGTTTTTAGCTATTATTTGTGATCACTTTTTTAATAGTGAATTATTAAAAACTTTAAAATGGCCATAACTCCTTAAATATTGAGTTTTAGGCGTTTTTAGCTATTATTTGTGATCACTTTTTTAAGCAGGAATTATTAAAAACTTTAAAATGGCCACAACTCCTTAAATATTGAGTTTTCGGCGTTTTTAGCTATTTGTAATCATTTTTTTAAGCACGAATTATTAAAAACTTTAAAATGGCCATAACTCCTTAAATATTTAGTTTTCGGCGTTTTTAGCTTTTATTTGTGATCACTTTTTTAAGCAGGAATTATTAAAAACTTTAAAATGGCCATAACTCCTTAAATATTTAGTTTTCGGCGTTTTTAGCTATTATTTGTGATCACTTTTTAATAGTGAATTATTAAAAACTTTAAATGGCCATAACTCCTTAAATATTGAGTTTTCGGCGTTTTTAGCTATTATTTGTAATCATTTTTTTAAGCAGGAATTATTAAAAACTTTAAAATGGCCATAACTCCTTAAATATTGAGTTTTAGGCGTTTTAAGCTATTATTTGTGATTTTTAAGCAGGAATTATTAAAAACTTTAAAATGGTAATAACTCCTTAAATATTGAGATTTCCGCGTTTTTAGCTATTGTAATTACTTTTTTTAATAGTGAATTATTAAAAACTTTAAAATGGCCATAACTCCTTAAATATTGAGTTTTCGGCGTTTTTAGCTATTATTTGTGATCACTTTTTTAAGCAGGAATTATTAAAAGCTTTAAAATGGCCATAACTCCTTAAATATTTAGTTTTCGGCGATTTTAGCTATTATTTGTGATCACTTTTTTAAGCAGGAATTATTAAAAACTTTAAAATGGCCATAACTCCTTAAATATTGAGT
This sequence comes from Musca domestica, assembly GCF_030504385.1. Taxonomy (NCBI): domain Eukaryota; kingdom Metazoa; phylum Arthropoda; class Insecta; order Diptera; family Muscidae; genus Musca; species Musca domestica. The sequence goes on from NW_026712117.1 coordinate 1,653,181, forward strand.
TTTCGGCGTTTTAAGCTATTATTTGTTATCACTTTTTTAAGCAGGAATTATTAAAAACTTTAAAATGGCCATAGCTCCTTAAATATTGAGTTTTCGGCGTTTTTAGCTATTATTTGTGATCACTTTTTTAATAGTGAATTATTAAAAACTTTAAATGGCCATAACTCCTTAAATGTTGAATTTTCAGCGTTTTTAGCTATTATTTGTGATCATTTTTTAAGCAGGAATTATTAAAAACTTTAAAATGGCCACAACTCCTTAAATATTGAGTTTTCGGCGTTTTTAGCTATTATTTGTAATCATTTTTTTAAGCACGAATTATTAAAAACTTTAAAATGGCCATAACTCCTTAAATATTTAGTTTTCGGCGTTTTTAGCTTTTATTTGTGATCACTTTTTTAAGCAGGAATTATTAAAAACTTTAAAATGGCCACAACTCCTTAAATATTCAGTTTTCGGCGTTTTTAGCTATTATTTTGTATCACTTTATTAATAGTGAATTATTAAAAACTTTAAAATGGCCATAACTCCTTAAATATTGAGTTTTCGGCGTTTTTAGCTATTATTTGTGATCATTTTTTAAGCAGGAATTATTAAAAACTTTAAAATGGCCATAACTCCTTAAATATTGAGTTTTCGGCGTTTTTAGCTATTATTTGTAATCATTTTTTTAAGCACGAATTATTAAAAACTTTAAAATGGCCATAACTCCTTAAATATTTAGTTTTCGGCGTTTTTAGCTTTTATTTGTGATCACTTTTTTAAGCAGGAATTACTAAAAACTTTAAAATGGCCATAACTCCTTAAATATTGAGTTTTTGGCGTTTTTAGCTATTATTTGTAATCATTTTTTTAAGCACGAATTATTAAAAACTTTAAAATGGCCATAACTCCTTAAATATTTAGTTTTCGTCGTTTTTAGCTTTTATTTGTGATCACTTTTTAATCAGGAATTATTAAAAACTTTAAAATGGCCATAACTCCTTAAATATTTAGTTTTCGGCGTTGTTAGCTATTATTTGTGATAATTTTTTAAGCAGGAATTATTAAAAACTTTAAAATGGCCATAACTCCTTAAATATTGAGTTTTCGGCGTTTTTAGCTATTATTTGTAATCATTTTTTAAGCACGAATTATTAAAAACTTTAAAATGGCCATAACTCCTTAAATATTTAGTTTTCGGCGTTTTTAGCTTTTATTTGTGATCACTTTTTTAAGCAGGAATTATTAAAAACTTTAAAATGGCCACAACTCCTTAAATATTCAGTTTTCGGCGTTTTTAGCTATTATTTTGTATCACTTTATTAATAGTGAATTATTAAAAACTTTAAAATGGCCATAACTCCTTAAATATTGAGTTTCGGCGTTGTTAGCTATTATTTGTGATAATTTTTTAAGCAGGAATTATTGAAAACTTTAAAATGGCCATAACTCCTTAAATATTGAGTTTTCGGCGTTTTTAGCTATTATTTGTAATCATTTTTTTAAGCACGAATTATTAAAAACTTTAAAATGGCCATAACTCCTTAAATATTTAGTTTTCGGCGTTTTTAGCTTTTATTTGTGATCACTTTTTTAAGCAGGAATTATTAAAAACTTTAAAATGGCCATAACTCCTTAAATATTGAGTTTTAGGCGTTTTAAGCTATTATTTGTGATTTTTAAGCAGGAATTATTAAAAACTTTAAAATGGTAATAACTCCTTAAATATTGAGATTTCCGCGTTTTTAGCTATTGTAATTACTTTTTTTAATAGTGAATTATTAAAAACTTTAAAATGGCCATAACTCCTTAAATATTGAGTTTTCGGCGTTTTTAGCTATTATTTGTGATCACTTTTTTAAGCAGGAATTATTAAAAGCTTTAAAATGGCCATAACTCCTTAAATATTTAGTTTTCGGCGATTTTAGCTATTATTTGTGATCACTTTTTTAAGCAGGAATTATTAAAAACTTTAAAATGGCCATAACTCCTTAAATATTGAGTTTTCGGCGTTTTAAGCTATTATTTGTTATCACTTTTTTAAGCAGGAATTATTAAAAACTTTAAAATGGCCATAGCTCCTTAAATATTGAGTTTTCGGCGTTTTTAGCTATTATTTGTGATCACTTTTTTAATAGTGAATTATTAAAAACTTTAAATGGCCATAACTCCTTAAATGTTGAATTTTCAGCGTTTTTAGCTATTATTTGTGATCATTTTTTAAGCAGGAATTATTAAAAACTTTAAAATGGCCACAACTCCTTAAATATTGAGTTTTCGGCGTTTTTAGCTATTATTTGTAATCATTTTTTTAAGCACGAATTATTAAAAACTTTAAAATGGCCATAACTCCTTAAATATTTAGTTTTCGGCGTTTTTAGCTTTTATTTGTGATCACTTTTTTTAAGCAGGAATTATTAAAACTTTAAAATGGCCACAACTCCTTAAATATTCAGTTTTCGGCGTTTTTAGCTATTATTTGTGATCATTTTTTAAGCAGGAATTATTAAAAACTTTAAAATGGCCATAACTCCTTAAATATTGAGTTTTCGGCGTTTTTAGCTATTATTTGTAATCATTTTTTTAAGCACGAATTATTAAAAACTTTAAAATGGCCATAACTCCTTAAATATTTAGTTTTCGGCGTTTTTAGCTTTTATTTGTGATCACTTTTTTAAGCAGGAATTACTAAAAACTTTAAAATGGCCATAACTCCTTAAATATTGAGTTTTTGGCGTTTTTAGCTATTATTTGTAATCATTTTTTTAAGCACGAATTATTAAAAACTTTAAAATGGCCATAACTCCTTAAATATTTAGTTTTCGTCGTTTTTAGCTTTTATTTGTGATCACTTTTTTAATCAGGAATTATTAAAAACTTTAAAATGGCCATAACTCCTTAAATATTTAGTTTTCGGCGTTGTTAGCTATTATTTGTGATAATTTTTTAAGCAGGAATTATTAAAAACTTTAAAATGGCCATAACTCCTTAAATATTGAGTTTTCGGCGTTTTTAGCTATTATTTGTAATCATTTTTTAAGCACGAATTATTAAAAACTTTAAAATGGCCATAACTCCTTAAATATTTAGTTTTCGGCGTTTTTAGCTTTTATTTGTGATCACTTTTTTAAGCAGGAATTATTAAAAACTTTAAAATGGCCACAACTCCTTAAATATTCAGTTTTCGGCGTTTTTAGCTATTATTTTGTATCACTTTATTAATAGTGAATTATTAAAAACTTTAAAATGGCCATAACTCCTTAAATATTGAGTTTTCGGCGTTGTTAGCTATTATTTGTGATAATTTTTTAAGCAGGAATTATTGAAAACTTTAAAATGGCCATAACTCCTTAAATATTGAGTTTTCGGCGTTTTTAGCTATTATTTGTAATCATTTTTTTAAGCACGAATTATTAAAAACTTTAAAATGGCCATAACTCCTTAAATATTTAGTTTTCGGCGTTTTTAGCTTTTATTTGTGATCACTTTTTTAAGCAGGAATTATTAAAAACTTTAAAATGGCCATAACACCTTAAATATTGAGTTTTCGGCGTTTTTAGCTATTATTTTTTATCACTTTTTTAAGCAGGAATTATTAAAACTTTGAAATGGCCATAACTCCTTAAATATTGAGTTTTCGGCGTTTTTAGCTATTATTTGTGATCACTTTTAAGCAGGAATTATTAAAAACTTTAAAATGGCCATAACTCCTTAAATATTGAGTTTTCGGCGTTTTTAGCTATTATTTGTGATCACTTTTTTAATAGTGAATTATTAAAAACTTTAAAATGGCCATAACTCCTTAAATATTGAGTTTTCGGCGTTTTTAGCTATTATTTGTGATCAATTTTTTAATAGTGAATTATTAAAAACTTTAAAATGGCCATAACTCCTTAAATATTTAGTTTTCGGCGTTTTTAGCTTTTATTTGTGATCACTTTTTTTAAGCAGGAATTATTAAAAACTTTAAAATGGCCACAACTCCTTAAATATTCAGTTTTCGGCGTTTTTAGCTATTATTTTGTATCACTTTATTAATAGTGAATTATTAAAAACTTTAAAATGGCCATAACTCCTTAAATATTGAGTTTTCGGCGTTTTTAGCTATTATTTGTGATCATTTTTTAAGCAGGAATTATTAAAAACTTTAAAATGGCCATAACTCCTTAAATATTGAGTTTTCGGCGTTTTTAGCTATTATTTGTAATCATTTTTTTAAAAACTTTAAAATGGCCATAACTCCTTAAATATTTAGTTTTCGGCGTTTTTAGCTTTTATTTGTGATCACTTTTTTAAGCAGGAATTACTAAAAACTTTAAAATGGCCATAACTCCTTAAATATTGAGTTTTTGGCGTTTTTAGCTATTATTTGAGTTTTCGGCGTTGTTAGCTATTATTTGTGATAATTTTTTAAGCAGGAATTATTGAAAACTTTAAAATGGCCATAACTCCTTAAATATTGAGTTTTCGGCGTTTTTAGCTATTATTTGTAATCATTTTTTTAAGCACGAATTATTAAAAACTTTAAAATGGCCATAACTCCTTAAATATTTAGTTTTCGGCGTTTTTAGCTTTTATTTGTGATCACTTTTTTAAGCAGGAATTATTAAAAACTTTAAAATGGCCATAACACCTTAAATATTGAGTTTTCGGCGTTTTTAGCTATTATTTTTTATCACTTTTTTAAGCAGGAATTATTAAAAACTTTGAAATGGCCATAACTCCTTAAATATTGAGTTTTCGGCGTTTTTAGCTATTATTTGTGATCACTTTTAAGCAGGAATTATTAAAAACTTTAAAATGGCCATAACTCCTTAAATATTGAGTTTTCGGCGTTTTTAGCTATTATTTGTGATCACTTTTTTAATAGTGAATTATTAAAAACTTTAAAATGGCCATAACTCCTTAAATATTGAGTTTTCGGCGTTTTTAGCTATTATTTGTGATCAATTTTTTAATAGTGAATTATTAAAAACTTTAAAATGGCCATAACTCCTTAAATATTGAGTTTTCGGCGTTTTTAGCTATTATCTGTGATCATTTTTTAAGCAGGAATTATTAAAAACTTTAAAATGGCCATAACTCCTTAAATATTTTTTGTGATCACTTTTTTGAGCAGGAATTATTAAAAACTTTAAAATGGCTATAACTCCTTAAATATTATTTGTGATCACTTTTTTAAGCAGGAATTATTAAAAACTTCAAAATAGCCATAACTCCTTAAATATTATTTGTGATCACTTTTTTGAGCAGGAATTATTAACAACTTTATAATGGCCATAACTCCTTAAATATTGAGTTTTCGGCGTTTTTAGCTATTATTTGTGATCACTTTTCTAATAGTGAATTATTAAAAACTTTAAAATGGGCATAACTCCTTAAATATTGAGTTTTCGGCGTTTTTAGCTATTATTTGTGATCACTTTTTTAATAGTGAATTATTAAAAACTTTAAAATGGCCATAACTCCTTAAATATTGAGTTTTCGGCGTTTTTAGCTATTATTTGTGATCACTTTTTTAATAGTGAATTATTAAAAACTTTAAAATGGCCATAACTCCTTAAATATTGAGTTTTCGGCGTTTTTAGCTATTATCTGTGATCATTTTTTAAGCAGGAATTATTAAAAACTTTAAAATGGCCATAACTCCTTAAATATTTTTTGTGATCACTTTTTTGAGCAGGAATTATTAAAAACTTTAAAATGGCTATAACTCCTTAAATATTATTTGTGATCACTTTTTTAAGCAGGAATTATTAAAAACTTCAAAATAGCCATAACTCCTTAAATATTATTTGTGATCACTTTTTTGAGCAGGAATTATTAACAACTTTATAATGGCCATAACTCCTTAAATATTGAGTTTTCGGCGTTTTTAGCTATTATTTGTGATCACTTTTCTAATAGTGAATTATTAAAAACTTTAAAATGGGCATAACTCCTTAAATATTGAGTTTTCGGCGTTTTTAGCTATTATTTGTGATCACTTTTTTAATAGTGAATTATTAAAAACTTTAAAATGGCCATAACTCCTTAAATATTGAGTTTTCGGCGTTTTTAGCTATTATTTGTGATCACTTTTTTAATAGTGAATTATTAAAAACTTTAAAATGGCCATAACTCCTTAAATATTGAGTTTTCGGCGTTTTTAGCTATTATCTGTGATCATTTTTTAAGCAGGAATTATTAAAAACTTTAAAATGGCCATAACTCCTTAAATATTATTTGTGATCACTTTTTTGAGCAGGAATTATTAAAAACTTTAAAATGGCCATAACTCCTTAAATATTATTTGTGATCACTTTTTTAAGCAGGAATTATTAAAAACTTCAAAATAGCCATAACTCCTTAAATATTGAGTTTCCGGCGTTTATAGCTATTATTTGTAATCACTTTTTTAAGCAGGAATTATTAAAAACTTTAAAATGGCCATAACTCCTTAAATATTATTTGTGATCACTTTTTTTACCACGAATTATTTAAAACTTTAAAATGGCCATAACTCCTTAAATATTGAGTTTTCGACGCTTTTAGCTATAATTTGTGATCACTTTTTTAAGCAGGAATTATTAAAAACTTTAAAATGTCCATAACTCCTTAAATATCGAGTTTTCGGCGTTTTTAGCTATTAGTTGTGATCACTTTTTAAGCACGAATTATTAAAAACATAAAAATGGCCACAACTCCTTAAATATTGAGTTTTCCGCGTTTTTAGCTATTACTTGTGATCATTTTTTTAAGCAGGAATTATTAAAAACTTTAAAATGGCCATAAAATTTTAAGTGGATTTAGCGATGTCCGTCTGTCTGTCCTTCTGTCTGTTGAAATCACGATACATCCCACATTATTTGACGTAGAGCGCCAAAATTTAGAAGAGCAATTTGTATTGTGTCTAAGATGGTTGGTATTGATCGGTCCACGTTTTGGTATAGTCCCCATACAACGGTACCTCCCGATATTCGGGATTGTGATGATTTATGCCACATTTTTTCACGGATTTGTCTGAAAATTGGTATTTGCAGGTCATAAAGGGTCCCAATTTATGCGGCAAAACATTGCATGTAAAGGTCCACGCATTGGTATAGCCCCCATATAAAGATATCTCCCGATATTTGGTATTTTGATTATTTTTGCCACATTTTTTCACGGATTTGTCTAAAACTTGGTATTTGTTGGTCATAATGGGTTCTAACTGCGGTAGTGAAACACTGCATGTTTAGCCCCTATATAATGGTACCTCCTGATATTCGGTATTTTGGTGGTTTTAGCCACATTTGTTCTTTGAGTTGCCTAAAAATTGGCATTTGTAAGTCATAATGGGTTCCAGTTCGTGTGGCGAATCATTGCATTTATTGGTCCCCGTTTTGATATAGTCCCCATATAACGGTACTTCCCGATATTCGGTAATTTGATGATTTTTGCCACATATTTTCACGGATTTGTCTCGAAATTGGAATTTGTAATTCATAATGGGTTCTAGCTCCTTTGGCGAAACATTGCATGGATAGGTCCACGATTTGGTATAGACCCCATATAACGGTACCTCCCGATATTCGACCTTTTATTAGTTTTTGCCACATTTCTGCGCGGATTTGTCAAGAAATTGGTATTTGTTGGTCTTAATGGGTTCCAGCTCTTTGGGCGAAACACTGTATGTATGGGTCCACGCTTTCGTGTAACCCCATATAGCCGCATTTCCCGATATTCGGTATTTTATATGTGGGTCATAATGGGCTCTTATGTTTCCTCTACCCTAAGGTGGAGTGTATTAAAAGTTTGGCCCGGCCGAACTTAATGTTTTTTTACTTGTTAGCTATTATTTGTGATCACTATTTTAAGCAGGAATTATTAAAAACTTTAAAATTGCCATAACTCCGTAAATATTTAGTTTCCGATGTTTTTAGCTATTATTTGTGATAGTGAATTATTAAAAACTTTAAAATGGCCATAACTCCTTAAATATTGAGTTTTCGGCGTTGTTAGCTATTATTTGTGATCACTTTTTTTTAATAAATATTGAGTTTTCGGCGTTTTTAGCTATTATTTGTGATCACTTTTTTAGGCACGAATTATTAAAAACTTTAAACTGACCATAACTCCTTAAATATTGAGTTTTCGGCGTTTTTAGCTATTATTTGTGATCACTTTTTTTAAGCAGAAATTTTTAAAAACTTTAAAATGGCCATAACTCCTTAAATATTGAGTTTTTGGTGTTTTTAGCTATTATTTATTTAGCATGAATTAGAATATAAAGCGGCAACATCGAACCCGGTAAATTACCTTAATCGAAGCCTTAGGCATCCTATTATCCTTGTGTATCCTTTAGATAACATTCACACTCTGTAGACTTCCTTGAAAGTCCTTCGAAATCCGTTATAAGTCCTGTGTGGCCTTTTATTACACTTAAATATCCCTGTAGTCTCTATTTAGTAATTATTGAAGTCTCTGGAAACAATAGCCTTGAATATTCTTGTGTGAGCCTATAGCTCAGCAACAAGTAGCTTTGAAGAACCATTTCAGTATTCTAGGAAAACCTTAGAGTTCCAACTAGTTCTTAACCCTGCGAACGCCTGGTCTTCCCGTCCTGAGACTAGGGGCACAGGCGCATCTAGACATTTGTAAACCGCGGACCATTAGATTTAGTGGACCAATTTATTTTCCCTCAGGGACATAGTAAATTAGTGATCTATATACATAAGGCATTGAATAAAACCCGATTAATTGAACAATGCATCGCTCAAATTTAAAAAAAAAAATCTTACGAAACTGATACCGCCGAGCTATTTAAACCCAATGAGAGAAATCCTGTCGCTACAAATAACCCTTCTATGGTAGATAATCAGCTATACCTGTCCACGATTTCGTATAGACCTCATGTACTAGCCCTCACTTCTACCCCACCGGTATTCGGTATTTTGTCAGTTTCCGTTTTTTCAATGGAATTTTTAGAAATTTTGATAGCTCCTTGAGTGTTATATGATATTAAAGTTCGTTTTGGCCATACAATGTTGTATTTTTTCCCCATAATTTTCTTCCAAGTGGCAACACTGACTTTTTGTATATGAGAGGTCCTTCTAACGTATATGGTGACTGGAGGAAACCCCCTGGTTGCGTATTAAGATTCAAATTTCGGTTAGCAGAACAAAGACATTAAGAGTAAGAACTTCAAAAAAAAAAAAAAAAAAAAAAAAAAAATCGAAAGAGCAAGTTTGAGATCAATTTAACAACAACTCAAAGTTTTGTATTCCTCTTTCCACCAGAAAAGGCCTAGGATGCATATGACTATTGTAGTTTTTAATACGAATTTTGTTAGGATAAAAATAACTTTTTGGGTCAGGAAAATAGACTTAATTTTCTATTAATAGAAAGGATATTCTTTATGGCTATCGTAATTCACAAAAAAACGCCTTTGTCTATTTGGCTATCTCCCATCAGGAAATCCTGCCTTCCTTTGTAATAGTTTTCCGTTTTTTGTACAATTTTTTGTTACAATAAAAAAACCGTTAATGTCGCAGCCACGTTCGGAAATATCATCTACAACTACAACAAAAAGGTAATTTACTATTGTTGACCTAAAAAAAACTTTACGAAAATTGAGGACAATAGAGACTAAATGAAAACCCTTGGATAATCTTGATATTGACCGTGAAAGGGTATGGACATAGTTACAAACATGAATCCCAACGATTGTCCAGACAAAGCGTACCGTAACGAATTGATTACGTCGAAGTAACATCGAATGGAATATTTGCTGATATTTGATATCTCTGTTTGCCGTTATGTGTGAATGACACATTTCACAATTCAATTATGTGAATTATCTTTAGATTAAGATAAATTGGACAATGAAATATAGCTTTTTATATATAAATAGTTCTATTGTGTTAACATAGACAAACTTATTTTTAACATAACAGAGTGATCAACTTTTAGGCCATGACAAATCAGATGACACTTCTGATAAGTAAGTTAAAACAGGGGTTAATTTTGACATATCTTTTCTAAGATATATTTAATTTTCTGTAATAAACGGCAAGACAGAATATTTGGAAGAACTTCAGGTAGGGTAAGTGCGCCTAAGGTCGGCATGTCCCAGTAGTCGGCATTTGAAATTTAAACTTAAATAACTAAGAATAGAATTGACCAAATAATGAAATAATTGCAAAAAAAACGTCAACAGTGTTCTCTGCTCTCTTTCTGTAAAAAACAATGAGCTCCGATCATTTATTACGAGAGAATAACGGTTTTTGTCAGTGAGTGTCTTCCAAAGCGTACGATAGTGCTTGTTTGTAAAGAAAAAAATAGTGGTGGTGTCAACTTAATAATCGATTTAAGTAAATTAAATTTAATACTTTTGAAATCAGAAATATTTTGTAATAGTAAATAACAGTCTAAAGATCATTTTATAACTTAAAAAATTTACAAATCAAGCATTTTTCTGTTATATTATTTAATGCCGACATTAGGAACAGAAAAAAAGAGATTTGCCAGTAGTCGGCAGGGGTGCCGATTACTAAAAAAAATATAATTTTTGACCAATTTTACCAAAACTTGAGAAAACTATTAAAAAATTTTCCAAAAACTACACAATTAAAAAAACAATTTTTGTGTCGGCAGTTGCTTTTATTTGTGCTTTTTGACCAACTTTTCTAAATTAAGTAGGTTTTTTAAATCAGCTATTTGACGTTTTAGATAGCGGTGGCATTTTTGAAAAAAAAAAAAAAATGTTGGACATCTAAAGGAAAAAATATCAATTCACAAATTCCAAATATAACAAAGGTACTTTTTTCTTTTTTTTATTTAATCTCATTTTTATTTTAATTGAAAATCCATACGTTACTGAAGATAATTGTACTATTTAGTTTAGAATGATAATTAAATAAAACACTATTTAAAAACGAAATTAATTTCAAATTCTGGATTAAACTGTGAATTAGTAATATAGCATTATATTATGTTATTTGAAATAAAAAAAATATACAAAATAATATTTTTTTTACTGAAATACCATATGCCGACTACTGGCAAATAGACATTCCGAGCATTGGAAAATGGTGTGGACTACTGGCAAAAAAAAACTACTATTTTAGTAAAATTGCATATTTTGCCAATTAATAAAAACAAATTCAATTTTTGTTTATTATTTCGAAAAGTAAAAAAAAATTGAAATCTGAACAACTTTATTTTTCTGCAATTGAAAGATTTCACTCAGAATGTTGAAAGATTGAAACATTGAAAATAAAAGTGCCGACTACTGGTACACTTACCCTATTTTATATCATATTGGCAATCTAATTTTAACATCATACTGTATCCTCGGAGGATTTATTAGATTTTATGCCATCCACCATTCATTTGTGATTTCTCATATCGCAGTGAGTAAAAATGAAAGTTGTATATTTCATATTCGCTCAATATCCTTGAGTCTGACTAAGCGTAATTATAAAACATTAAAGGGGCTTATTTGTGTCACACTTGAAGAGAAAAAATACTTTGAGCCTACTCTCGATGTCCTAAAATAAATCATTTTAATTTCAATAGAACCTAAAGAGGCTTATTGACTATTTAAATACTGCCGGATTTTATTAATTTGTAACGCAAGAAAATAATGCCTATTTTGTACGATTCAAGTACCATTAAATGTACTTATAGAATGTATCTTTTATTTGAAAGCAATAAGAACCAATGTAGGTGTCGAATGTAGGTGTTAGCATAGCAAAGTATAAGAAAAAAAATCAACATATATATATATATATATATATACGAGCGTAGAGCGACCATTGGCTGTTATGGCGGTCCACATCATCACCATGGCCGGCGCTTCAGTTCTGGTGGCCAACCGAATGTTCACATTTTCAGCTGACCTCTTTGGCAAGTAAATATGATATTTTTGTTTGTTTACAAACTTCTGGACAACGAATGTTTTCTCATCGGAGAAAACCAAATTCGGCAGTTCACCACTTTCGGCCAAGCGAAGCAATTTTTTAGCTCTTTTGAGTCTATTGCGGTGGAAGTTCTTGCACTTTTTGGAATTTCAATGGCTTTGACCCGAGCTCATTTTTCCATATTTGCCGAATGGAATATTGCGATATGTTCAGCTTGCGAGCCATTTTTCGACCACTGCGACGCGGCTTTCGATCAAGTCTCTTTCGAACCATTTCTGCTGATGCTGCTGTTTTCTTCCGTCCGCTTCCTTGACGTCGGGCTACGCTACCAGTATCACAGTAACGAGCGATGGTACAAGACACAAAAGATTTAAAAATCATTTAAATGCTGGAGGGCTCTAACGGTAGCCTCTTGTGGTTTTCCAGCCAAATAAAAGAAATCACACTATCACGCTTGAATTCCATCACCGATTGGATTGGAATCACCGATTATCTTCCAAGGGTTCGTTCTTGGGTCAAAGAAATGATTTGGGTCAGACAAAATTTCATCTCTATCCGACAATAAATGTGACCTGTACTTTGTTTACAAAACTATATGGACAGACGGAAGGACATGCATAAATCGACTCAGAATATGATTCTAGGAAGATCATAAAATGGGATCTATGGGTCTTTCGTGCCACCTTCTCTATGTTACAAACAAAAGACATAACACCCTGAGTTGTTGATCTTCACAATCGATATACAACAATGGTACAATATTGAGAACTTTTTGTACCCGCCGCCTTTCATACCGTTTTTGTGCGAATTTTCAAAATGTATTTTCATCTCCTTTTATCAACCGTACTTACCAAACTTCTACCTCTATCCGTTCACATAATTCCAAATGGTACGAAATGTAATGCATTTTAGTACTTTGGTACACGTGTACCTATAAATGTATGAATTTCTTCTTCTAAATTGAATTTCTAAAAACTTGTCTGTCATACACAACATCAAAGACCCTCACTCCAAATTTCAGATTTCCTCAAATACTAAATTTATTTCCATTTTGTACTTTTCGCACATTTTAGTACGTATTTCTACATATATCATTCCCCCCATATAAAAAGCGATCTTGTTTAACTCAGGTGAATGGCAGACAGCGACAACAACAACAAGAACTCGCCACAAAGAAATTAAACACAAGTAGTTATGAGCATTAAATTCTAAATAGTTTTATTCTTTATTGGTATATTATTCTCTTTATACCCTACACCACACACTGGTAAGGGTATAATGTCTTTGTGCATTTGTTTGTAACATGGAAAGGAAACGAGATAAACCCATAGTTCCTTTTGGTGATCAGCATAGAATCACATTTTGAGTCAATTTCCATCCGTCCGTCCATCCGTCTGTCTGTCCGTCTGTCCGTCTGTCCATGTATTTTTGTAAACAATATGCAGGTCGCATTTATTATTCGATTGAGATGAAACTTTCTAAATAACATTTGTTTTGCTCAAGGACGAACCCTATTGAAATTGGTGAAAATCAGTCCAAATTTAGATATAGCTCCCATATATATCTTCATCCGATTTTAGGTTTCTTGTGCACCAAATGGCTAATATGAATCCAAATGGTGTAAATTTTGCTACATCCGACCGAATTCAGCCTAGAAGCATGTGCTTCAAATTTGGTAAAAATCGGTTCAGATATAGCTATAGCTCCCATATATATGTTTCATCCGATTTGGAGTTTAAGTCCCTCACATTCGTAATATACACCTTACAAAAATTATATTTAGTACCAGATATTAGATTCAGCCCAGCAATACACCATTCAGATTTTATCAAGATCGGTTCAGATTTGGATATAGCTCCCCTATATATCTTCATACGATTTTATTTTTCTTGTGCACCAAATGGCTAATTTCACCCCAAGTTAGGGAAATATTGCACTTCCAAGCGAATTCTTTCAAGAAGTTAAAACTTAAAATTTGGTGAAAATCGCTTCAAATATTTTTCATCCGATTTGGTGTTTAAATCTCCAACTTTAGAAATATGCACTCTACCATAATCATATTTTGTACCAGATATCTCATAGCCTCAGCAACGCCTAATATAAACCTTTCTTTACGAGAGCTCAACTAAATATGCATAATGGTGTAGGATATCATATAGTCGGCCCCGCCCGACTTTTGAGCTTTCCTTGCTGATTCTATTATAACAACACAATTACCTTAGTAATTTGGAGTGGCGTCAGAGGCTTGGTTAGAATAGTGTAGTAAGTGTACAATTCGACCACTGAACGACAAGTTAACGCCGAGGTTCATGCAATCACAGAGGATCTTTGTCGATTACTACTAATAACATATATTCTAATATGGGAAAGGGTAAAGAAAGGAGATAAAACTCAACAACCTCTGTCCGTTGGCATCTGCGCTCTACGGTCTTCGCCAAGGGAAGTTGCCGAGGAGACGCCTTTGGTGTCAATCAGCATCCGTGATAGACTGGACTCGAGAAGTTGAGGTGGAACTTATACAATTCTAGTACCAAATTTAGTACTTTTAGTACTTTTAAGTGTGTATTCCTATAACCACCAACTAATCTCAGTGATCAGAATGCACATTTTTACGTAAATAAAAATACGCAATACGTACCATTTAATACTTTTCATATACTTTTAGTACGCATTTCAAAAAACACTTCTTTATTTTAACCTTCCCCCAGCAGAGACCAATGCCAAAGTTTTAAATTTTCAATTCCATATATTCTATTAATTCATTCAAATTTAGTACCATTGCGTACAGTTCTGTCCACGTTTTGATAATGAGCACACTAAAAATGGTATAGTTTTACAAAATTTTGCTTGAAAATCTATCTTTTTGTCGATTTGTATATTTTTGGGTATTGCAGGTACTAGGGTTGTGTTCTCATTGTATACTATACGTAAGTTCAAGTTAACGACCAAAAAACATTATCCCTTTACCACTTTTGAATGTATTTTAGATTGTAACTACTAACATTGCAACATTTTTTGCTTATATTTTATTAACTTCTTTCGTAAAAGAGTTATTTTTGGGGCCATGCATCATCCCTAAATGTCGATAATATTTTCATTATCCAATCGTCTGGATTAAAATAACATATTCCTTCCTTGGTTCTGAATAGCAAATATAATAGGCTTTTTGTTTATGGAAAATAAATTGAGGTCCTTGAAAATTTTCAACAATTTTCCACGAATTTCATATTTCTTGTCTTCGGAAATTTTCCATATTGGCTGCATCTAAAAAAGATATTTGTATTAATTTTTTTATGTTGAATAATTTACCCCTTAAGAATATTTTTCTTTGAATTAAAAATCCATTTTGTGTAAAATTTTCAAATATGTTAAGCCTATTCGTAAAACCTGTGTGTGCATAAAATGTCTTTACACATATTTCTTTTCATATTTGTTTTTCATTCCTTAACATATTTTCCTGGAAGAAAATATGCTAATGAAATGCAAATTTCTGAAGGACACATTCCTTTTACGGATGTTAGTTATTTGTGAAGGGCATAAGAATGTAGTAATTGCCTAAATACATTTTTCAATATATTGGATTTTCATGCGAATTTTCCGACAATTAAAATAATATGTGATTTATCAACATAGGTAAATATTGAGGGTGTTCTATTATTTTTTTTTTTTTTTTTTTTTTTTTTTGAACTGACTGAATTGGACAACAGATGTGACTTGAGCTTTGTTAACAAAAATATATACATGTTATAAATCGTGTAGCTTCTATGCTCTTCTGTAACATTTTCGTTTATACTTTTATACATTTAATTTCCAATTGATAATGCATTTTGATACTATGAACGATGATCAGATGATCTTATTGGATAATCTAAAAAAATAAAATATTTACAAAGTTCTATGATCTCAAAATCGTGATAAAAGGTGGACTTTACGATTTTCACCAATGGCAAAAGTCGGCTATGACCATTTTTATAACCTACAACACTATGTGTTGGGATATTATAAGTTTGATTGGGCCAAAATTATGTAACACATCGAAATATTGGTCCCCGAAATGGAATAAACCACATATGGATCTTCCTATCTCACCGAGCTGAGTCGATCTAGCTAAGTATGTCCGTCCCTCCGTCTGTCCATGTTCATTTGTAATGACGCTACAGCTCGCAATTATGACCCAATGATACGGAATTTAAAATGGAGGTTGGGGTTTGGGTCAGAGATGCTCGCAAAATATTTAGGGGTTGAAATGGACCAAAAACAGACAAATTTCCTGATTTTGCTATTGCTCTACAGACCACAATTATACACCAATCGACGCAGAATTTTGCATGGAGTTAAGGTTTCGGGCTGGGCAGAATTCTACTAATATGGACGGTCATCGGACAATATTTAGCGGGTAAAAAACATTAATTTTTATGTTAAAATATACGAAATTTTCCAGTAAACCACGAATATTTTTAAACCCGGTCAAATCACAAATACATTAAAAGGTCACTTCTGATCATTACAGTGATGCTGATATCCAAGATATTCTGCTTATAAGTCAAGAACCGCTAAACTGATTATCACAATTCTAATCAATTCGGAATGGTCTCTTGCCAGAAAAGTATAAAATCTAAGAAAATCGCGTCATGTTTTTATCGCATACGATTTTTCATTTTGACTGTCAATTTTGAATTGTATATTTTTAAATTATTTTTACACCCTACAACATGTGTGTTGAGGGTATTATATACACGTCGCAATTATCGTCCGATACTCACGAAAATTTGCAAGGGGGTAGGGTTAGGGTTAGAATTAAAGCCTATTGGTTTTGTAGATGTGCATTTGGGTTTTGTAGATGTGCATTTTGGACCAAAAAATTTAATTATACCCTACACCACATAGTGGTAAGGGTATTATGTCTTTGTGCATTTGTTTGTAACATGGAGAAGGAAACGAGATAGACCCATAGTTACTTTTGAGAACCTTCATAGAATCACTTTCTGAGTCGATTTATGCATGTCCGTCCGTCTGTCCGTCCGTCCGTCCGTCCGTCCGTCCGTCCGTCTGTCCATGTATTCTTGTGAACAAAATGCAGGTCGCATTTATTATCCGATTGAGATGAAATTTTCCAAACAATATTTTCTTGGCGCAAGGACGAACCCTATTGAAATTGGTGAGAATCGGATCAAATTTAGATATAGCTCCCATATATATCTTCATCCGATTTCGGGTTTAATGAGCACCAAATGTCCACTATCAGTCCAAATTACCTGAATTTTGGCACACCCAACCGATTTCGGCCTAGAAGCAAGTATATCAAATTTGGAGAAAATCGGTTCAGATATAGCTATAGCTCCCATATATATCTTTCATCCGATTTGATCTTTAAGTCCCTCACATACCTACTATGCACTCCACAACCGTGATATTTGGTACCAGGTATTAGATGGAGCACAGAAATAGCTGTTTTAAATTTTATCGAAATCGGTTCAGATTTGGATATAGCTCCCATATATATCTTCATCCGATTTCGGGTTAATTGACCACCAAATGGCCAATATCAGCCCAAATGGCCCGAATTTTGGCACATGTGACCGAGATTAGCCTTAAAGTAAATACAACAAATTTGGAGAAAATCGGTTCAGATTTGGATATAGCTCCCATATATATCTTCATCCGATTTCGGGTTAATTGTGCTCCAAATGGCCGATATAAGTCCAAATGGACTGAATTTTAGTACATCGGACCAAATTCAGCCTAGAAGCAAGTATATCAAATTGAAATCGGTGAAAATCGGTTCAGATATAGATATAGCAACCATATATATGTTTCATCCGATTTAGTGTTTTAGTCCCTTACATTCGTAATGTTCACTCCACAACCGTGATATTTGGTACCAGGTATTAGATGGAGCACAGGAATAGCTGTTTTAAATTTTATCGAAATCGGTTCAGATTTGGATATAGCTCCCATATATATCTTCATCCGATTTCGGGTTATTGACCACCAAATGGCCGTAATAGCATCAATTTTGGCAAGTCCGACCGAAACCAGCTTAGAAGCAAGTACACCAATTTTAGTAAAAATCGGTTCAGATATAGCTATAGCACCCATATATATGTTTCATCCGATTTCGTCTTTAAATCTCTCACATTCGTAATATGCACTCCACAGAAATGATATTTGGTACCAGTTATCAGATAAAGCCCAAAAGTAGTCGATTTTAATTTTCTCAAAATCTGTTCAGATTTGGATATAGCACCCATATGTATCTTCATTCGATTTCGAGTTAATTGTGCAACAAATGGCCAATATCACCCGAAATGGCATGAATTTTGGCATATCTGGCCAAATTCAGCCTAGAGGCAAGGACACCAATTTTAGTAAAAGTCGTTTCAGATATAGCTATAGCTCCCAAATATATCTTCATCCGATTTCGGATTAAATGTGCAGCAAATGGCTAATATTGGTACATCAAATTTAGTGAAAATCGGTCGGATACAGCTATAGCTCCTATATATACCTTTCATCCGATTTGTACTTTAAGTCCTTCAAATTCGAAAAATGTACGATACAAGAATAATATTTGGTATCAGATGCAGCCAAGAAATATCATCTTTTTCAGTTTTACAAATATCGGTTCATATTTGGATATACCTCCTATATATATCTTCATCCAATTTCGTGTTGATTGCGCACCAAATGCCCAATATCAGCCCAAATGTCCTGGGTTTTGGCAAATCTGACCGAATTCAGCCTAGAATCAAATACATCAAACTTGGTGAAAATCGGTTCAGATATAAAAAATCGTAAAATGCACGATAGAATTAAATAGGTTTTGATTTTGTACCAAATATCTCATAGAGCTCTGAAATGCTCTGTATAAACCTTTTTACGAGAGCTCTACTAAATATGCATAGTGGTGTAGGGTATCATATAGTCGGCCCCGCCCGACTTTTGAGCTTTCCTTACTGGTTTTTTCTGACTTAGCACTAGATCTACAGGTCAGAAATGAAAACCAATCGACACGGAATTTTGCATGAAGAGAGAATAAAAACAGGGAAGATGTCTAGCATTTTGGATGACCATTGTATTATATTTAGCTGTAAAATGGACCACAACTTTCGTGTGAAGTTGTTTTGAATACCTAACAGAAGATGGGTTCACTTTTAGGCATTCCCCCCATATTACGGTACCGATTCAAAGAAACTGAACATATTAGGTTTTTTTATACCCCACACCACATAGTGACAAAGGCATTATGTCTTTCTGCATTTGTTTGTAACATGGAGAAGAGTCGAGATAGACCCATAGTTACTTTTGAGGATCTTCATAGAATCACTTTCTGAGTCGATTTATGCATGTTAGTGCGTCCGTCCGTCCATGTATTTTTGTGAACAAAAGAATATTTGTTTGGCCCTGTTGAAATTGGTGAGAATCGATTTTATCTTCATATATATCGGTATATATCTTCAACCGATTTTGGATTCATTGTGCACCAAATGGCTAATATAAGCCCCAATAACCTGTATTTTGGTACATCCCACGGAACTCAGTCTAAAAGCAAGTAAATCAAATTTGGTTCAGATATATCTATAGCTCTCATATATATGTTTCATCCGATTCGCTTAAAGTCCCTCACACGCCTAATATGCACTCCAGAAGAATGATATTTGGTACCGGATATCAGATACAGCTCGAAAATACATCTGTCAAATTTTATCGAAATCGGTTTAGATTTGGATATATGTTTCTAATATAATCTTTCTCGAAGTGATATCATGCACTCTATGGCAATGTTATTTTGTATAAAGTATAAAAATGTCTCCGTCAAATTTGGTTAAAATCAGTTCGGAGCTTAAAATGTAAAGCTAGTCATGATTGGGTTTAAAGTTGTGGTCGAAACATTCAAAATAGCGAAAATTAAGAGGTACAGTAATATGGGGCCTATAAATTGTAAGTTTGAGGAGATTATAAGTTACAAATGATTTGGTTTACAATTGTGGTTAAAAGATTGAAAATACCAAAAATCAGAAAGTAACGCTATTTGGGGGCCATATCGAAGCGTGGACCGATATGTTTCATTTCTGGAATCAAACATACCAAGGATAATATACATTTTTGATTCCCTGAATTAATCTCCGTTTTTGAAGATCTCACCCCACTATGCGTCGCCGTTCGCTGCAATTAAGCCTTTGTTACTCAAAAAAGTGCAAATTTTGATGAATTATTTAAGTGTGAAGCCTTTCAAAATATAATTGGTGCCATAAAACGAGCCGAACGACCTATCGCAACGTAGAATTTTCGGTGGCAGGGATGTAGGAAAGTTGATCAAAGATCCATTTTTTTATTGAAAAATTGTGGTCAGCGACGAAGGTGGCAGGTAGGTACGTAAATAAGCAAAATTGTCGACTTTGGAGTGAAGATTAACTAGAAGCATCACAAAACAACTTTTTTGCCCAAAATGCAGGAGATTGACTTTCATGACATGCCACACAGAACACGTAACAATAGACACTTTGAGAGGCGTGTTCAGTTGGCCGCCTAGATTTAACGACTTTAGAATTTTTACGGCTATGTTAAAGCTCAAGTCTATACAGACGAATCCGTTTTAATTAACGCAATGCAAAACAACATCGAAACATTTATGATGCGGATGCATGAGGCGCAGTCGCGGCCAAAATGAAATAATGAAATAATCTTCAAAAATTTACACTTTAAAATGCATCTATATCGGGACGCCTTCTCTGTTTTTCCTAACCACCTTTGAACGTAAATATTGTGATCCAAAGTTTCATCAAGTTCAACATTCAACGATGACATGTGCAAAACAGGTTTGCTCTGGAAACGAAGAAACTCATCTTCTCGGAAATGTAGAAGACATAATAGGCTTTGTATGGTTGCAGTGAACTACCTTTGAAAGGGATGCAAACAACTACCGATGCAAAGGAATCAGAAATGCTTCTTAGTTTTTATACCCTCCACCATTGTATGGACGTTATAATAAGTTTGTAATACCTCAAAATATACATTTTAGACTCCACAAAGTATATATATTCTTGATCAGCATAAAATTCTATATTGATTAAGCGATGTCCGTCCGTCTATCCGTCTGTCCTTTTGTGGAAATCACTCTAGCTTCAAAACCAATTGAAATAGATTGATAAAATGTAACTCAAATGTATATTATGTCTGAAGGACTTTTTGTATTGAAAATAGGCCATGTAGGTCCACGTTTAGGTATAGCCCCCATATAACGGTACCTCCGGATATTCGGTTCTTTGTTAGTTTTAGCGAAATTATTCATCGGAATTTTTTCAAGTTTGGTATTTGAAGTTCGTAGTGGATACTACAGCCTAAGACAGAGAATTGTCTATGTAAGTCCACGTCTTCATATAGCCTCCATATAACGGTACCTCCGATATTCCGTATTTTAATGAATTTAGCGACATTATTCACCGGAATTGTTTCAAATTTGGTATTTGAAGTTCGTAATGGATACTGCAGCCTATGACAGAAAATTGTCTGTGCAGTTTCACGTCTTCGTAAAGGCCCCATATAACGGTACCCCCCTATATTCGGTATTTTGATGATTTTAGATATATTATTCACCGATTTTTTTTTAAGTTTCCTATTTGAAAATATTGTAATGGCTTATGACAAAAGTTACCTATGCAGGTCTGTGTCGTCGTACAGACCCTAATGTAACAGCTAAGATTTTAACAGAATTTAAACGGATTTTATTGTTTTTTAAAATTGCCATATTCGTTCCAAATGGTGGAAGGTATTCAATGGCCCGGACGAACTTACAGCTTTTTTACTTGTTGAAAAATTGTGCTCGCTGGAGTTAGGATTGACTAGAATCATCACAAATATATTCAGAGAAGGGTACAAACATAGAGAGCTACTGTGAAATGATTTTCAACTTTTTTTGCCCAAAATGGAAGTGATTGACTTGCATGACATGCCACACAGCATGCTTAACTCATAGACTCATTGAGAGGCGTGTTCGGTGAACATTTTTTTCACATTTAGGACCGGACAATTGGCCGCCTAGATCGTGCGTTTAATGACTTTAGACTATTTATTCCGCCTATGTTAAAACTCAT
Source organism: Musca domestica (assembly GCF_030504385.1). Lineage (NCBI taxonomy): Eukaryota > Metazoa > Arthropoda > Insecta > Diptera > Muscidae > Musca > Musca domestica. The sequence continues at coordinate 1,675,142 of NW_026712117.1, forward strand.
GTCTATACAGACGAATCCGTTTTAATTAACGCAATGGAAAACAACATTAAAACATTTATTTGTGAGATACAGACCGAAATGTGGGAAAGAGTATGCTAGAATTAAACTAAGCGGATGGATGAGTCGCAGTCGCGGCCAACATTTGCATGAAATAATCTTCAAAAATGTACACTTCAAAATGCATCTATATTAGGACCCCTTGTCTGTTTCTTTCCTAACTGCCTTGTCTGTTTCTTTCCTAACGCATTTTACTCACCTATTAAAACCTATTTGCTACAGATTAGGGTTCGCAACATTACACTTGCCTCAAAATTTCTTTACGGAACAATAAATTGTGCCAAATGGAGTTCAACATGAACATGAATACACAATTCAACGATGACAAGTGCAAAACAGTATTGCTCTGGAAACGAATGCAAAGAAACCCATCTTCTCGGAAATGTAGAAGACATAATAGGCTTTGCATGTTTGCAATGAACTACCCTTGAAAGGAATGCCTCTGGAATTGTAAACAACTACCTAGTAACAGATGTGAAGGAATCAGAAATGCTGTTCTTATTTTTTTTTCCACTGAAAATAAGAAAGTAGGGTAGGTCGGCAAGAGCATAGAAAGAGATAAGAAATATTTCTTGTGACAATTTAATAGATTCGGTTTGTTTTTATACCCTCCACCAAAAAAGGTATGGAGGGTATATTAAGTTCGTCATTCCGTTTGTAACTCATCGAAATAATACTTTTAGACCCAACAAAGTATATATATTCTTGATCAGCGTAAAATTCTAAGACGATTTAGCCCTGTCCGTCCATCTACCCCCGATATTCGATATTTTGATTATTTTAGCCACATTTTTTAATGTAATTGTCTGAAATTCCACACAAGTAGTTCCTTGTGGGCATTTTACCTCCTCAAAAAAATTGTCTATATAGGTCCACGATATCGTATATTCCCCATATAACTGTAACCCCCCGATATTCGTTAGCAACGCTTTTCAATGGAATTGTCTTAAAATCAACACAAGTAGTTCCTAGTGAGTACTTCACTCCCTGAAAGAGAATTGTCTATACAGGTCCACGATATCGTGTATCCCCCATATAACGGTACCTCCCGATATTGAGAGAATTGTCTATACAGGTCCACGATATCGTGTATCCCCCATATAACGGTACCTCCCGATATTCGGTATTTTAATGATTTTACCCACATTTTTTAACGGAATTGTCTGAAAATCCACTTTATACCTCGGTACCCTGCGATATTCGGTATTTTGATGATTTTAGCCACATTTTCCAATCGTATTGTCTGAAAATCCACACAAGGAGTTCTTTGTGAGCACTTTACCCCTGAAACGGAATTGTCTATATAGGTCCACAATATTGTATATCCCCCATATAACGGTACTCCCCTATATTCGGTATTTTGATGATTTTAGCCACTTTTTCCAATGGAATTATCTGAAAATTCATACAAGATGTTCCTTGTGAGTACTTTACACGCATACATAGATGTGTCTTTATAGGTCCACAATATCGTATATCCCCCCATATATCGGCACCTTCCTATATTAGATATTTTAAAGATTTTAAAAGAATTTTTTTTATTTTTTTGAAAATTTTCTAATTCGTTCCAAATGGTGGAGGGTATTCAAAGTTCGGCCCGGCCGAACTTACTGCTTTTTTACTTTTTATCATTTCCATGTATTGAGACAGGCATAAATTATGCTGCATGACCTACAGCAAATCAAATAATGGCATTATTGCTTTCCCCGTATTATATCATCATCTTTTTCCATTGATGCAAAACCAAAAAAAACACACATTTTGTTTCAAAGACAGAATGAATTCATGGAATCCTAATACAGAAATGTTTTTGAAAATATTGCTATTTATGGATCAGAAAAAAATAAGAAACTGCACTGAGAGTTCAATCAGCCTTAAGGTACATCTCTCATACACTACTCTTTACCAAACTACAAACATTGAACTATTAGATAGGTAGTCAGTACTTTTTTCAAAGTAGCGTTCATCGTTGTTACCAGTTTAGGTAGAATCCCTTGTATGTCCCACGTGTTACATGTTGAGGGCATGCTTCAGTCATTCATTTGTATGAATGCGATTTTTCCCAAGATATGAGTCAATGGAATTGATGATTAAAACTCTGCAAACAAAACTGGCACAAATGATGATTAATAGATGCAAACATCAAGTTCAATTGTTTCCCAAGAATTTCTGGTAGATGGTCGATAGTGTCATGGAATGTAAAGTCGGTGACGTCAATGGAAATCTCTTACAGAGTGGATAGCCCCACTGTATGCTTCAATAGATGTTTCAACGTAGTAATGGGTAAATGATGTGTGCATAAAAATGCTTATTTGAGAGGAGAGGTGATAAAAAAATATTTTATGCGATGCAATTCTCTTTCCATCTTAAAAATTCTGCATATTACAATTTAGATTAGGTTAGGGTTAGGTTGGGAAGAGGGGCGAATTAATCGCCACTTGTGCTGGTAGACATGCTCTTAAGCCATTATAGGTCTGTTGTGCGCTCTAAACTAAGAAACTATTGAAAGAAGACAAGCAGCTAATGGTCTATTATATTAGAAATTCAGTTACCTTATCAAAATCCCTTAACTGTTTTATCCCATTTACCATAATCTAATTAAGGTCTGGTACGGAGTCGTTTCCTAAGAATAAGGATCTGATATTTGCAAACGTTGGGCAATGACAAAAAAATAATCCAACGTTTCATCATCACTTCCCCACATACCCTGCATATGCTGATATATGTACATCCTATCCTGTAAATCCTATATTATACATCCAACCCCGTAAGGTTGCCTGGTACCCTACTAATCTCTTTCATATCTAGTAATAACAGGTTCTTCGTTTTTACCTCATTGGGGTCTCCCCATATGATATTTGTGATTTTCCCTACGTCTGCATTATCGTCGTTTTTTGCCGAAGTCTTTAACTCTTTGAATTTAGCAGCATTTTATTGTCCAAGTTTGCTGTTGCTAATTTCCTGATTCTTTTGGCGAAGGAGTTCGCTGTCTCATTACCTTTAGTCCCCATATGACCTGGTACCCATATACTGCGTACTGAGCCGTGTTGAGAATAGGTGTTGATTGAATTCGAATTTAGTGTTTTGCATGTCGTTTACGGTAGCCGGTCTCGTGTTGACATTATGCCAGTTCAGACACTCGCTAATCGCCCGGACCTGAATAATCGTATTATGATCGGGCAAGCGGAAAGAGATTACGGTACATGGCTCTTCAATAAAAAGTCTGCATAAAAACGGTTTCCAGTCGGGATTTGTGATAGGAATCCGTCGATCCATGAGTATCTGGTAGAAATTAATTTTTCACTCGAGGCACCTACAATTATTTCAGGTGTCCGGTTGTTACCTGAAAAACTTTTTATGGTACCTTTATAAGGACCTTTATTTATCCAGGTAAAAACCGGATACCGTATCTTAATATCTACAGAGTGTACATATATAATTGTCTCTAAAGCTCTAGTTGGCGTTGTCCTCATTGCACTCAATGCTTGAGTATTATATTTTTCATCCATAGCCGTCCACCAGACTGCTGATGCGTATCTTAGAACAATTCAAATTACACTTTTAAACAGCCAGTGTGAATCGAAACCCATTTTGAGCCTATCAACCTTTTACACGTTGTCCAGCATCTATGAGCTTTATTTGCTCTTTCTTGAATGTGGTATCTCCGACTAAGTTTCCCATCTAGGATCACACCCAGATATTTAACCTTATTGGAAATGTTGCTTGTCTTTTTCAGGAAAATTGATTCATCGAAGTGCCCCAATTTTATTTTCCAACAGCAACAAGTTAGGTTTCTTTCCATTAGCATATGGTTTATCCAGTGCCTAAGAGCCCAGTCAACCTGAAAATTATCTAAGGACAATTCAATGCATACTGCCAGTGTGTTTATCGAAAGATCTCTCGATGTGGTGTACAAACTCATATAATGCGGTTTCCTCGTAACGTTGCTAAGCTTGCTCTTAATCATGATGGCAATTGTGCGTTCCATGGTTTTGAGTAAGAACGGTGTTAGAATTATCTGTCGATATGACTTATGTATTAAGTAACTTGTTTTCCAGGTTTAAATACAACAAGTAAAAAAATCAGCTAAGTTTGGCCGGACCGCACTTTTAATTCCCTCCTCCATTTGGAAAGAAATTGAAAAATTTCAAAAAACTTCCGGAAACTACCACTTAAATGAAAACTGTTATATGGAGACTATACGAAGACGTGAACCACCTTAGGATTTTTTTTTTGTTATAGGCTGTAGTACCCAATACGAACTTCAAATACCAATTTGAAACAATTCAGGTGAATAATATCGCCCAAATCCTAAAAATACCGAGATTCGGGAGGACCATCGGAAGCAATTTTCTGTCTTAGGTTTTAGTATCCATTACGAACTTTAAATACCAAATTTGAAACGCTTCCGGTAAATAATGTCGTTAAAATCATGAAGATACCGAATATCGGGAGGTATCGTTATATGGGGCTATACGAAAACGTGGACCGACATGGCCCATTTACGAATTTAAACTGTCTACTGGTGATATATGCATGTAATTTTAGCCTTCTATCTCAATTCGTTCAAAAGATAGAGTGATTAAAACCGACAGACAGACCGATATCGCTAGATCGCCTTAGAATTTTACGCTCATCCAGAATATATATACTTTGTAGGGTCTATTATGAATATTTCGAGAAGTTACAAACGGAATGACAAAGTTAATATACCACCAGCACCATTCTATGAAGGGTATAAAAACTAACCTCGCCTCCTCTCAGGCTTTTGGGATATACGCACATTTTAGGCACTCGTTATTAAAATTTAACGTTTCCAATATTTTCCAGCCTTTTATGTTTGTTTTACCCTTTGCACTTACATTCAAATTATATATATCAAACACGTAGATGAAAATTGTCAATTATTTAAAATATAATAGCTCTTATATCAAAAGCCAATTACACATTCCCATTCAATTTCACGTTTCCGTGGGAGCACGAAATCAATTGACTTATTATCCCGACTGTGTAGGTACTTGATAATGTGACATTTCCACATCGTCAAAATGAGAATGTCATATTTGACAAAGGACAAACTCCCACAACCATTGTTTTATTGTCGAGCAAAAAAGTTGACGTTTCAACGTGTGTGAGGCTTTTAAATGATGAGGAGATAGAAGGGTTTAAGTTTGTATGATTCCGCCAAGATTTAATCTTTATGTCGTATAAAACAATGTCAATTACAGCACAGATATACCACAACCATTCAATTAGCAATTTACAACACATCCCTTTTCTGTCATACCTATACAGGGTGAGATGAAAAAACTGCAACAAAGTCCAACGCCATCATTTCTACGATCTTTATTATAATTTTATTGAATGAAAGCAAAAAATGTTCAAAATAGCATAAAATTTTAGCATTAGTTTAGATTTGTTCGAATTGGTAACCTTTGGCACGAATTATGGCCTTCAAACGGCCAATAAAACCGTCGCACGCTGCCCGAATGTTGCTCTGCGGTATTTTGGCCCATTCCCTGCGAAGCGCTTGCTTAAGGTGATCGACACTTGTGTATTTTTAAGTGCAAACCTTACTTTCCAAAATACTCCATACACAATAGTCCAACGGATTAGTATCCGGGGATTTTTGTGGCCATTGTGCGCTGGAAATGAAACGAGAAACCTCATTTTGTAACCATTCTTGGGTGGCGCGTGCTGATTGTGATGGTGGTGAGTCCTGTCGGAATGTCCAAGGTCTGCGTCCAAAATGTTTGCGTGCCCAAGGCTTTAATACTCCCTCCAGAATATTTTCGCGATAATATTCGGGATTTATTCTGATGCCTCGGTCGATTAATGCGAGCGGAGATCGACCATCGGCTGTTATGGCGGCCCACACCATCACCGAAGGTGCACATATTCAGCTTATCTTTTTGGCAAGTAATCAAGATCATTTTGTTTGTTTACAAACAGTTGGACAACGATTGTTTTCTCATCGGAGAAAACCAAATTCGGCAATTCACCTCTTTCGGCCAAGCGAAGCAACTTTTTAACTAGTTTGAGTATATTTTCTTTCTGTTGCGGTGTAAGTTCTTGCACTTTTTGAAGTTTCAATGGCCTTATACCGAGCTCATTTTTCAATATTTGCCGAACAGAATATTGTAATATATTCAGCTCATGGCCATTTTTCGGCCACTGCGACGCGGCTTCCAATCAAGTTGCTTATTTACTTTTCAAACCATTTTCTGCTGATGTTGCTGTTTTCTTCCGTTCACTTCCTTGACGTCGGGCTACGCTACCAGTATCACGGTAACGAGCGATGGAACGAAAAACTAAAGATTTATTCACATTTAAATGCTGGAGTGGTCTAACGATACCCACTTGTGGTTTTTCAGCCAAATATAAAGAAATCATCATCCATTACGAATAACTTTTTTCTGGGAAATTCTCACCAAAATGCTTTTGTAAGCTTGTAAACAATGTAATAAGCTGTCACTGGAATAATTTTAACTGCTGTCGGACGAGTGGCTTAGAAATGAAAGCAGTTTGAAGTTGGTTGTAGCTTTTTTATCTCCCCCTGTATGTCGCATAAATCGAAGTTGTTGTAAATGGGGAATCAATTCTAAAGTTAATTGTGTATATTGGTGTGTGAGTGCGTGATATGTGCCCGAGTTATAGTGCTTCTGAGGTTCCCTGTATGAGGCCAATAAATTTATCCAAGAGACTAGAAGGATAGGAGGAAGGAAGGCCCATCTCCTTATAATTTCAGCTTTCTCGGGTAATTAAAAGAAAAGTTCGGATATTTTCCTTAAGATAGCGGATACACAAATCATTTATTTTCGAATTTTTTATACCCTACACCACATAGTGGTAAGAGTATTATGTCTTTGTGCATTTGTTTGTAACATGGAGAAGGAAACGAGATAGACCCATAGTTACTTTTGAGAACCTTCATAGAATCACTTTCTGAGTCGATTTATGCATGTCAGTCCGTCTGTCCGTCCGTCCGTCTGTCCATGTATTCTTGTGAACAAAATGCAGGTCGCATTTATTATCCGATTGAGATGAAATTTTCCAAACAATATTTTTTTGGCCCAAGGACGAACCCTATTGAAATTGGTGAGAATCGGATCAAATTTAGATATAGCTCCCATATATATCTTCATCCGATTTCGGGTTAAATGTGCACCAAATGTCCACTATCAGCCCAAATTACCTGAATTTTGGCACACCCAACCAAGTTGGGCCTAGAAGCAAGTATATCAAATTTGGAGAAAATCGGTTCAGATATAGCTATAGCTCCCATATATATCTTTCATCCGATTTGATCTTTAAGTCTCTCACATTCCTACTATGCACTCCACAACCGTGATATTTGGTACCAGGTATTAGATGGAGCACAGAAATAGCTGTTTTAAATTTTATCGAAATCGGTTCAGATTTGGATGTAGCTCCCATATATATCTTCATCCGATTTGGGGTTAATTGACCACCAAATGGCCAATATCAGCCCAAATTGCCCGAATTTTGGCACATGTGACCGAGATTAGCCTTAAAGCAAATACAACAAATTTGGAGAAAATCGGTTCAGAAACAGCTATAGCTCCCATATATATCTTCATCCGATTTCGGGTTAAATGTGCACCAAATGTCCACTATCAGTCCAAATTACCTGAATTTTGGCACAACCAACCGAGTTCGGCTTAGAAGCAAGTATATCAAAATCGGTTCAGATATAGCTATAGCTACCATATATATCTTTCATCCGATTTGGTGTTTAAGCCTCTCACATTCGTAATATGCACTCCACAAAAATGATATTTGGTACCAGATATAAGATGCAGCCCAGAAATAGCTGTTTGTAATTTTATCGAAATCGGTTCAGATTTGAATATAGCTCCCATATATATATTCATCCGATTTCGGGTTAATTGTGCACCAAATGGCCAATATAAGTCCAATTGGACTGAATTTTAGTACATCGGACCGAATTCAGCCTAGAAGCAAGTATATCAAATTTAGTGAAAATCGGTTCAGATATAGATATAGCAACCATATATATGTTTCATCCGATTTAGAGTTTTAGTCCCATACATTCGTAATATTCACTCTACAACCGTGATATTTGGTACCAGGTATTAGATGGAGCACAGGAATAGCTGTTTTAAATTTTATCGAAATCGGTTCAGATTTGGATATAGCTCTCATATATATCTTCATCCGATTTCGGGTTAAATGTGCACTAAATGGTCAATATCAGCCCAAATCACCAGTCTAGAAGCTAATACGTAAAATTTGGAGAAACCCGGTTCAGAGATAGCTATAGTTCGTAAAATGCACGATAGAATTAGATAGATTTTGATTTTGTACCAAATAACTCATAGAGCTCTGAAATGCCCTGTATAAACCTTTTTACGAGAACTCTACTAAATATGCATAGTGGTTTAGGGTATCATATAGTCGGCCCCGCCCGACTTTTGAGCTTTCCTTACTGGTTTTAATTCAAGTTAGAAAAACTCCCATAAACAACTAATCTTCCTTCAAAGGGCATCTTAATATGTGGCAACATATTCTTCTCCAAATGCTGAAAGTGGAAAGCAAATCCAATAAAATATGAGAGACGAAAACTTAATAAGGAAATCACAATGGAAACAAGTAACGATTATTACCTTCAAATACATACTTTAAAACAAGTAAGCAAAGGCTATAGTCGTACGGACCGACCATGTGATACCCTACAACACTACAATATGTTCGAAGCCCTCTTATATCCACATCCATTTTGGAAGATTTCGTTTTTGAAATAATGTCAAAAAGCCCCGCCCAGAGGTTACCCTTAGTTTTTTGACCCGGGGAGTTTGGCCAATATTTACACTGTGGTCCATTTTACAGTCATCCAAATGCTAGACTTCTTCCCTGTCCTAAACTCTGTCCTTCCGTGTCGATGGTCACAATTGAAAGCCTATAGTCCATTTCCAATAGGTTTTAATTCTGAGCCTAACCCTACACCTATGCAAAATTTCGTGAGGATCGGACGATATTTGCGATATACCCTCAAAACGTAGTGTTGGGTGGTGTAAAAATTTAGAAAATTTGCAATTCAAAATTGTAAGTCAAATTGAAAAAATCGCATGCGATAAAAAATATGACAAAAATTGAAAAAAAAAAAAAATCGACAAAAGATATTCACTTTTTTATTGGTATATTTTTCCGCGATTTTCTTAGATTTTATCGTTTTATGGCAAGAGACCATTGATGGGAATTGTGAGAATCGGCCCAGCGGTTCTTGATTTATAAGCAGAATAAATAAGATCAATTCTTTTACATATATATTGTATCTATTTTGCTATACATTCGATTTCTTGGCTATTAGCATCACTGTAATGGTCAGAAGTGATCTTTTAAAATATTTGGGATTTGGCTATTTTCAATTCGCGGTTTAGTGGAAATTTTCCTATTTTCTTATATAAAAGTTAGGGTCTATTTTACCCGCTAATTATTGTCCGATGGCCAAATTGGCAGGTTTCTGCCCACTCCTAAACTCTAACTCCATGTAAATTTTCGCGTTGATTGGATCATAGTTGTGGCCTATAGAGCAAATTCAAAATCAGGGTTTTTTTCTGTTTTTGGTCAATTTCAACCTAAATATCGTGCGGTCATCTCAACCCCACCTCCATTTTCAATTTCGTGAGGATCGGTTCCTAATTGCGACCTGTAGCTTGATTACAAATTAATTGGGCAGACGGACAGACGGACGGACGGACATACATAGCTAGATCGACTCATCTCGGCGAGATAGGAAGATCCATATATACTTTCCTATATGGGAAACCAATATTTCGAGGTGTTACATAATTTTTGGCCCAATCAAACTTATAATACCCCCAACACATAGTGTTGTAGGGTGAATAACGTTGCTAAAATCACCAAAATAGTAACTTAACGTGGACCGACATGGCCTATTTACGAACTTATCCTGCCTACTGGCAAAATACACATATGTGCAAAATTTTAGCCTTCTATCACAATTCGTTCGAAAGATAGTGTGATTACAACGAACAGACATAGTAGTATCCTATGGTTGAGGGCATAAAAATATATATCGGAGATATATGGGAACCGAGTTTTCCAGGTTAAATTCAGTTGAATGTACAAAAATTTATCCAATGTGACCTGATATTACATATTAAGTCAAAAAGAACTTGAAATCGGATGAAGATATGTATGGAAACTGTATCCAAATCTGAACCGATTTGGCAGAGGTATTTCAGAGCTGTATATAATATCTTGTTTCAAATATCATTGTTGTGGAGTGAATATTAGAAATGTGAGGGACTATGGAAGCTATAGCTATATCTGAATCGATGTTTAGCCAGTTTAAACTATGTGCTAAAATCATTTTATACATTTGGTGCATAATATTTATGAAATCGGACGTTTTATGAAATCAGATTACAACTTCGTTGTGAGCTAATGTGGTCCTTGTGTAGAATTTCAGACAATTCTATGGAAAAATGTGGCTAAAATCATCAAAATACCGAATATAGGGGGTACCGTTATATGGGGGCTATACGATATCGTCGACCTATATAGATAATTCTCTTCCAGGGGTAAAATACTCACAAGGAACTACTTCTGTGGATTTTTAGATAATTGCATTGGAAAATTTTTGTAAAATCATCAAAATACCGAATAGCGGAAGGTGCCGTTATATATCGTGGATCTGTGTAGACAATTTTCTTTCAGAGGGTAATATACTCACAAGGAACTCCTTGTGTGGAATTTCAGACAATTCCATTGCAAAATGTGGCTAAAATCGTCAAAATACCGAATATTAGGGGGTACCGTTATATGGAGAATATACGATATCGTGGACCGATATAGCCCTTTTATATGCCATGACCAATCATTTTTACAATTTCTAAGAAAGTAATCAGAAAAGAAGTTTTGGTATTTTCTTCACTTTTTGTGTTTTCAAATAATTCACTTGTTGTTAAAAGGTAGAAATAACAACTGCAAGAAACTAATTAGCCTCCAAAGGTCGTAACATTTAGCAACATATTCCTCCCCAATCATTGCAAATGAAAAACAATCGAAAGAAAGCCTCAAACAAAAACTTAATAGGAAAATCACAATAGAAAAGGTCTTTGCGATGTGGTTCGGATATATTTATATGTTCACATAATCATAATCTCCATTGTTGTCTAGTGCTAAAAATAAATCGTATGTTTTCACCACATGTTACCACATTCTTTTGTGGTCAATACTCTGTCTTATTTCTGTGTTTGTTTCGTTCGTTAAAACACACACAAAAAAAGCATAATGAGAAAATCTCAATAGAATTTTACTTGGAAAAGTAATGTATTGTTGAACGTTGTGATGCTTGAGTAAACTATAAGTGAATCATAAGATATCAAACAAATCTGCAAATAGGATTCTCAAAACACACAGTTATTGTATCGCAAGGCAACTTTGTTTTTTGTGGTTTTATTCCTCAAACTTAGCTTCTTATACCCTACACTACACTGTGGTCAGGATATTATGTCATTGGGATTTTTTTGTAAAATACAGGGTGAGATGAAACAAGTAAAAAGCAGCTAAATTCGGCCGGGCCGAACTTTTAATTCCCTCCACTTGAAAAATTTCAAAAGGAACTTGAAAAATTTCAAAAAACTTCCAGAAACTACCACTTAAATGAAAACTGTTATATGGAGACTATACGAAGATGTGGACCTGTATATCGGCCCCGCCCGATTTTAAGCCTTTATTTACTGGTTACTGATGTGTTCTTGTAAATTTTCAATGGTAACAGGTGAAAAATAAAATTAGTTTTGAAGGATTGTATAGCCCAGAATTTAAGATACATTACAATTTTTGTCAGTGCTAAGTCAACCGCATCAATTACTTCCCCCTCAAAAGTTCAAAATTTTGAATAATTATAACTCTTATAAAATGTGATGTAAGGATCCGAATCAGCTTTCACACATCATAAAATGTTTATTAACCCGAGGTCTGGTGTGAAGGTGGAATATATCATTCTACTCCTTCTGGTACCTTCCCCACTAAGGGTTAAAATTTAATATCAATGAAGCCCACAAAAAGCGAAATAAACATCCGCTTCCATTCCCACTTGGCACATCTCAATATTTTTATCAACACAAAATATTAAAAAGGATTGGATATATCCGTACACTCCTTCTGGTACTTCCCCCACAAAAGGTCAAAATTTGGAATAATTATAACCCTTACAAAATGTGAAATAATAGCCTGATTGCTTTCAAATTTCACATATCCCAATATTTTTATTGACATAAGATCTGATGTGAAGATGAAGTGTATCAGTTCATTCCACAACGGGTCATAATTTGAAATAGCTATGAGCTCGTAAAACCGTTTGAAACTCGGCACATCTCAATCTTTCTATCAACACAAAATCGGTTGTGAAGATGGTATACCTCGGCCTACTCCTACTTGAATAACCAAAACAATCAAATAATGTGACTTGAGCATACAATTCTCTTCAAATTTCACACATCCCAGTATTTATACCCTACAATACTATGTGTTGGGGGTATTATAAGTTTGATTGGGCCAAAAATTATGTAACACCTCGAAATATTGGTTTCCCATATAGGAAAGTGTATATGGATCTTCCTATCTTGCCGAGCTGAGTCGATCTAGCTATGTGTGTCCGTCCGTCTGTCTGTCCATGTTAATTTGTAATCACTCTACAGGTCGCAATTGCGGTCCGATCTTCACGAAATTCAGAATGGGAGTGGGGTTATGGTCAGAATAGAACCCTATTTTTTTGGAGATGATCGCATAATATTTAGGGGTTGAAATGGACCAAAAACTGAAAAATTTCATGATTTTGCAGCTGCTTTACAGGTCGCAATTATAAACCAATCAAAGCGGAAGTTAGCATGGGGCTAGAGCTTAGGGCTGGGCAGAAGCCTTCTAATTTTGATGGTCATCGGGTAATATTTAGTGGGTGAAATAGGCTACAACATTTGTGTTAAATAAAAGTCAAATTTGCTATTAAATCGCGAATATATTTAATCCCGGCGAAATCACAAATAACGAACAGGGCAATTCTGACCGTTACGTAGATGCCCATAGTAAATATATCGGTTACATATAGCGAAGTATATACAATGTGTATATACAAAGGAAGGGGATGTTAGTTAGAATGCTTATATATCAAGAATGGCTGGACCGATTTTGACAAATTTCGTCAATTCAGAATTCCCTCTTGAGATAATAGTATAAATCTAAAAAAAATCGCAGAAAAATATGCCAAAAATGATGTTAGTATAGATTTTGTAGTATTTTGTGACATATTTTTATTTTTCATATTTTTTATTGCATGCGATTTTTTCAATTTGACTTATAATATTTTGTAATATTCTTTCACCTTACAACACAGGTTGGGGATATTATATAAGTATTGCAAATATCGTCCGAACCTCACGAAAATTTTCACAACGGTAGGGTTGGGCTGAAAGGGCTAGGTCTATTGTTTTCAAAGATGTCCGCAATATATTAGGGGTTGAAATGGACAAACAACTAAAAATTTTCCTGATTTTGCAGCCGCTATAAAGGTCACAAATAGAAACCAAAGTACTCGAAATCTCGCATAAAGTTAGAATTTACGACAGCGAGTAGAATGGACCACTAATTTTGTGTGAAAAAATAACAGCATTACTTACAGGCGATATCCGAAATACAAAAAAGGCGAACTTCTGACTTTTTATGCTGATTTCGTTGACGGATATAGCCAAATATCGTAGACAAGCTAATCATATAGATCATATAAATTTGGAAATACAGAGGGGTTTTTTGCTTTTGGAGATGATTGCAAAATATTTAGGGGTTCAAATTAACCAAAAACAGAAAAGTTTTTTCAGATCACACAATTGAAGCCAATCGACACGCCTGTGAAGAGAGTTAATGACAAGGAAGAATTCTAGTATTTTGGATGTCCATTGGATTATATTTAGCTGTAAAATAGACCACAACAATTAACAGCCCGACGGAGTGCATAAACATTGGGAAATGTCCCTAGTCAAAATCGTAATTTCAAAAGTGAAACCTTCCAATATGGATTTGAACATAAGGGGGCTTCTAACATATTGTAGTGTTGTAGGGTATAACATAGTCGGCCCCGCACGACTATAGCCTTTGCTTACTTGTTTTATTAATCGAAATAACTGATTTAGATCTAGGTCTCTTTTGTCCATTTCAGGTCCGTCGGGCTGGCTGGTAAAACCTCTTCCACAAAATGTTAATAACCAAAACGATCATAACATGCGATTTGAGCATACAATTCTCTTCAAATTTCACACATCCCAGTATTTTTAATTTAACAATATTTTGCGCTTTCCCAACAAACACTCAACATTTTGAATAATTATATCTGTCTTAAAATTGAAGACATGTCAGGCATCCTCTTCAAATTTAGTTTATCTCAAGCAGAGATCATGTGTGAATATGTAATTGATCAGCCCACTGCTGGTACCTTCCCCACAACGGGTAAGAGTTTAGAAATATTGAGTTACACGAAGTTTAATGAAAATCGCTGATATTTCTATTTCTAACAGATATTTCTATCGACCCTTCTGGTTAAACTTTGACTAACAATTATTCCCTTATAATTGTAAATAAGTGTTCATTTCTTTTTTAATATTGCACATTTGAACTATTTTTTGCCAGTATTAGATGAATTGGAATGCTTCGGTCTATTATATCAGTAACAAAGCGCACATTTTAACATTTTCCAAAAATTATCACATATCTCATATGAAGTTGAAGTTGAAAAATTTAATGCCATTACAATTATTTCTAATATTCCAAATCATTCAAACGTAAATTTCAGTTTGCATCATGTCTGATGATTGTTACACACTTTCTTCAAAATCTAAAATTTTCTTCGAGTATTGTGGCACAACATTTTTAAAACAGAATTACATTTTACACAATCGTATTGAAGGGTGTTTGTATTCGCAATTACTATACAACTTATTGAGTGACATTCATGTCACGAAGTCGTTTGCTGCGTTGACAAATCAATGTAATAGCATTTTTTGATAGATTTCGAAATTACAATTCATTTTTTAATTCATGACTTTTTTCATCATAGACAAATACAATTTGCATTCAATTTTCAGTTAGAATTCTCTGTAATTTATTATTTGAAACGCGTTATTTGTACATGTCTGGGAAATAGAAATAATTTTGATATTGTATTTGACATTAACTTGATTAGAGAAATTAGAACTAGAAATGCAACAAATGAAACTGAAGGAGGTATGTACAAATTTAAATCGTGATCGTTTGAATATGTGGCCTTAAATATCCGAAGGTACCATTATATGGGGGTTATATTAAAAATGAACCTATATTAACAATGTTCTGGCACCGGACCCGAGATAACTCATTTTCAATACCAGTCATCCTACATAATAGGCAAACTATTATGCTAAAAGTTCTAGCTCTACGTCGAGAAATATGAACTGTATCTTCATTGCAAATAAGGGCAGATAGTCGGATATTGTTAATCGAATTAGAATTTTATGATGATCACATAAAGTATTTCTTAAAGAAATCAGTAATACCATATAAATATTAACTAATTTCAGAAATTGCTACGTGCCCTTTTT